>NW_027531874.1:883224-1178123 GCF_008692635.1 Crocuta crocuta | reverse complement strand
AGAAAACAAAGAAGGAAAGAAAGGAATGGAAAGAAGGGAGGCAGGGAGAGAGGGAAAGAAGGAAGAGAGAGAGGGAGGAAGAAGCTTTATATCCAAAGCACAAGATCCTTTGTTTTATGCTTATCAGAGTCACAGATCTACTCAGGAGTGTAGTCAAAAGGAAGTGAATCATAGTTTCATTAACTCACAAAATAGATATCAGAAACATTTTATGTTTTACATTTTAATCCCAATTTTTATTTGAAACGAAGATAAAGAGTAAAGGTGTGGATGCATCCCATAGAGAAATAGATCTTTACCCTGCTATGTCATACCAATTAATGCTAATTGTCTTTGTTAAACCGCTGCAGTGCTTCTCAAACATTGGCATGCTTAAGAATCACCTTGACAGCTTGTTCATATAAATTCAGGTCTCCATTCTTAGAAATTCAGAAGGGATTGGGTGGGGCCTAAAATTTGCTCTTATGACAAATTCCAAACAGTGCTGTCACGGGTGGTCAAAGAACTACATGTATGTAACATTAAAGTCCACTGACACGCAAGATGTTATAAATTATAAATCTTGGAGCACCTGAACGGCTCAATTGGTTAAGTGTACAACTTTTGATGTTGGCTCAGGTTATGCTCTCATGGTGCGTTGAGTTTGAGCCCCACGTTGGGCTCTATGCTGACAGCATGGAGCCTGCTTGGGATTCTTTCTCTCCCTCTTTCCACCCCTCCCATGCTTGTGCACCCTGTCTTTCAAAAATAAATATTTATAAATAAATTAAATACATAANACTTGGTCTTGAAGAACACAATGACTAGATTATCATTCATTAATAGTGACTGCTGTTATTAATATACAATAATATACAAAGATATTATTCTTGGGTAATCAAAAACAAGAGATGACCATCTATAGATGCATAAAATAGTAAGGAACAGAAAGAAAATAGCCCAGTTTTCATTTTAGAAATTGATGTTACTGAAATTGTTTTCTATTCACATGCTCTCAACGTACATTATTAAGTATTTAATATCTGCAATGGCTACTTGGAAGTGGAACATATCATATATTTTCTATAATGGTATAAACTAGAAAAAAAGTAGAGAGTCAGATAGTCTGGGTTAGATTTTAGACTCTGGTAAATGTGCTACTTTTTAGAATTCAACAATGCCATTTTGTAAAAGAAAAGAAAAAATACCTGGGTATTAAACAGTTCTCCCTGGCAGGTATCTCACATTTTCCTTGAAAATGGCACCAATAGCATTTCCCCAAGATTATGTTAGGGCTTTGTTTGAAGTTTGTAGACAGAAGGAAAGAGTGCCATCTACTGAATAAGCTGAATGTTTACTCCAACATAGTGTGCGCATCTTGGCTGCCCCGACTTAACCTTAACACCTTAAGAAGAAACTGGTTCAAATCTGTCCATAACACATTAACAACAAAATACCCAGAAATAATAGCCACTTGGATTTAGACTCTAAAGGGCTTGAAGCTGTTAATTTGTTTAAATCACTGTGGAGTTATTGTGTGTTATCATTACACTAGAATATTGGGAGGCCCCATCTGCTGAATCCAAGGCCAGGAGAGAGATGAAAATTATTACCATATTTTCCTGAATCTGTAGGAGGAAGGTAAGAGAAAGCATCCAAACCAGAATAAATCCTGTTCATTTTTTATTAGAAACTGTAAAACCACTTTATCTCCTCATCCAAGTAATAGTTTATAATAGTCTATTCAAATTTAAACCCCTTAATCTCAAAAATCCTCCAAACCTACACTTTGCTCAGTTAACTAATGAGATTCAGTAAAAACAAGTTCCTTCACCTAAAAATCTGATTTAACATACAACAAAGACACTATAAAATAACTTCCTAGAGTATAGATTCTGGAAATATTGCACGGATTCAAATATAGATCTGCCACCTACTAGCTACATGGCTTTGCAATGAGCGCTTATTTGTACCTCAGTTGCTAATCTGTAAAACGTGGATTATAATCTCAGAGCTATTATGAGAGAAATAAAATAACAAAATCAGCGCAACTACCTTGAGTAAGCACTAAAAAAATATTAAGTTGCCACTTATTTATCAGAATCCCTTAGAAGTTGTGTAACCCTGAGGAAATCCCTAGGGCACAAAGCTGAATAGCAAGGTAACTGAAAGTCTATTAAAGTGGAATTCAATTTTGAAAATATAATAACAATTTTAAAGGCTTTTCTCCACATTATATATAGTTACTAACACTAAATTCAATAGCTTCCTCATAAAAGCTTGGCAGATGTGTTGTCAATCAAACTGGAAAAACCATTAATCATTTAATATGTATATTTTATAGTGTCAAATTAATATAATTGAATGAGAAACTTTACTTTTGCTCTTCCTCCACCCCAAAGATTTCTTACACAGGTGAGTTCTTTCCTTTCAAACACTGAAGTCAAATTGAATGGTCTAAATAATATATTCTGAAGATATTTTCACATTTCCTTATAGAGTTTTTGTTTTATTTTCAATTAAGTTGTTTATATAATATCCTACTCTGTTAAACTGATCAGAATTTAGCTGAAAATTCATTAGATAAATTATAGAATTATTTTACCATTTTATAAATAATCATGTTCAAAAACAGGGAGATAATTTTAAATGGAAATATTAGCCTTTAACATAAATAATTGCTGGCTGTCAACAATCCAGCTTCTTTCCAAATAGCAAGATCAAGAGAGAACTATGACAGTGACTAAGATATTTATTAGATTTCAGGCTATTTGTGATATGGGTAATGCAGCCTTACATGAATCACTATGGCTCTGATTATTTTTTATTATCTGTAACTTACTTTAACATCTATTAGCATGGACTCTATATGTGTGTGTGTTTGTGTATATCTAGATACAGATAACTGAATGAAAAATGCTGTCCTCCTGGGGCTTGCTCACATTTAAAAGTCTTCCTCCATCGAAAATTCACACACCAAATGTAGCTTCAGTAAATAGGATATTTGTTCATTATCTTGTAATTAGCATTAAGGGTGTTAATGGTAGCCATTCACTGGTTGAATTGTTAGGATTCAACAAAGATGGTCTGTCTGGAAAATTGTAGAGAGTCCCATCCTGGCACAAACATGATGTAAGAACCTAGAAGTATTGGCTTTCAAACAGTGTCCTAAACTTGATGCGTAACTGCTGATTCTGACACTTTTGGTTACCTTGTTCTGACCAGATGTTTACATTTCTCCTGCCATTAGAAGACTGCTATGAGCATGATGTCATTAAAGGCATGCTTGGAATACCTAATTGAACAAAGAACTAGGACTTCATTCACCTTACTGGAAAAATGGGATAGGAATTATTGTGACTGTTTGCTATTTAAATGCGTTTGTTCTGAGACCAGGGAAGGAATTTGAGGGGGAAGGGACCTTTTTAGCCTTTGCCCCTCTTTCTCACAGTTGGATAATATGGACTTTTACCAATCAGAAGAACCTTGTATTTATGAATTGCCACACTTGATTAGGTCACTTACACATTATAATGTACAACTATCTACGATTTAAGTTCTTGAAGGAATTTCAGTAATCTGGATTTTTTCATAACTGCTTACCTCTTAAAAGGAACTGTCAGTCCGATGGGCAGTTTTAGTTCTGAAAGTTGTCAGTCAAATTTGAGATTTTAACTTGATCAGAGGAAGTTTACTTTTTATCATGTGTTCTTTGAATTAGTAGTACTACTAATAATAGGCACACTAATAGTACCTTTGACATTTAATCAATTATTGACGTTATTTTAGATTCTAAGAGTTTTACTTTCTAAAAGATGAAATGCTTCAACATTGGCTTTGTGTTTCAATAAGAATAGCATCTTTACAAAGCATCTTAACTACGGTTTCTTTCAGCCATGTATACAGCTACTAGGTTTGAGAGAGGTAAGGGAGAGGATGGGAGAGGGATAGAGGGAAGGAGAGAGATTGAGAGAAAGATTATATATATATAAACATGTCTAGGTCAAAGTGATTATGGGTCATAGGGATCATTTTGAGGTGGATTCTCATGAGAGATATAAACTGAATACAAGATACAAGACTGGTGGAGCCACGCCGGATTTATATAGACTCTGTTAGAAGCTACAAGTACTGGCCCTGTTCTTATAATATCTATCCAATAATGACATCTTATATCTATTTCATAATTTGCAAAGGACTTTTTCAGCAAGATGACTACCTGTTTCTTAATGATTTTGTAATACGGACAGTAAAAAGATTATACGTATCTCCAGTTTCTAGAAGAGGACACTAAGTCACTGAGTAACTTGACTACATGCTAGAACTGGATCTGACATTAAAGTTTTCGGAATCTACCTCAGGGATTTTGATCCAAAAGGTATGAACTGGTGTTGAAATAAATTTTTTTGACTAATTTTTTTTCATAAATAATTTATTGTCAAGTTGGTTTCCATGTAACACCCAGTGCTCATCCGCACAAGTACCCTCCTCCCTGCCTAACACCCCCCTCCCCTCTCCCCCACCTCCATTAGAGCTCAGTTTTTTCTCAGCATTCAAGAGTCTCTCATGGTTTGCCTCTTCCCTCTCCCCAACTATTTTTCCCCTTCTCCTCCATGGTCCTCTGCTAAGTTCCTTCTAATCCACCTATAAGGGCAAACATATGATATCTGTCCTCTGCCTGACTTATTTCGCACAGCATAACACCCTCAAGTTCCATCCACGTTGCTACACATGGCCAGATTTCATTCTTTTTCATTGCCATGTAGCATTCCATTGTATAGGTGAACCACATCTTCTTGATCATTTCGTCCACTGATGGACACTTAGGCTCTTTCCATGTTTTGACTATTGTTGAGAGTGCTGCTGTCAACATGGGGATACATGTGCCCTTATGCAGCATTCCTGTATCCCTTGGGTAAATTCCTAGCAGTGCAATTATTGCTGGGTGCTAGGGGAGTTCTATTGTGAATTTTTTGAGGAAGCTCCACACTGTTTTCCAGAGGGGCTGCACCAGTTTACATTCTCACCAGCAGTATAGGAGGGTGCCCGTTTCTCCACATCCTCGCCAGCATCTAGAGTCCTCTGATTTGCTCATTTTCACCACTCCGACCGGCATGAGGTGGCATCTCAGTGTGGTTTTGATTTGTATTTCCCTGATGAGGAGGGATGCTGAGCATCATTTCATGTGTCTATTGGCCATCTGAATGTCCTCTTTGGAGAAGTGTCTGTTCATGTCTTATGCCCATTTCCTCACTGGGTTGTTTGTTTTTTGGGTATGGAGTTTGGTGAGTTCCTTATAGATTGTGGATACTAGCCCTTTATCTGACATGTCATTTGCAATGATCTTTTTCCATTCCGTCAGTTCAGTTGGTCTATGTGTTTGTTTTTGTGCCAATAACTGCCTTGATGATGACAGCTTTGTAATAGAGGCTAAAGTCTGGGATGGTGATGCATCCCATTTTAGTTTTCTACTTCAATATTCGAGATCTTTTGTGGTTCCATACAAATTTTAGGATAGTTTATTCTAGTTTTGAGAAGAATGCTGGTGCAATTTTTATTGGGATTGCATTGAATGTGTAGATTGCTTTGGGTAGTAATGACATTTTAACTATATTTATTCTTCCAATCCATGAGCATGGAATGTTTTTCCATTTCTTTGTGTCTTCTTCTTCAATTTCCTTCATAAGTTTTCTATAGTTTTCATCATACAGATCTCTTATATCCTTGGTTACGTTTATTCCTAGGTATTTTATAGTTTTTTGTGCAATTGTGAATGGAATCAGCTTCTTGATTTCTCTTTCTGTTGCTTCACTGTTGGTGCATAAAAATGCAATCGACTTCTGTACGTTGATTTTGTACCCTGCAACTATGCTAAACTCATGGATCAGTTCTAGTTGGCTTCTGGTGGAGTCTGTCGGGTTTTCCATGTAGAGTATCACGTCGTCTGCAGAAAGTGAAAGTTTGACTTCTTCTTTGCCAATTGTGATGCTTTTTATTTCCTTTTGTTGTCTGATGCCTGATGCTAGGACTTCCAGCACTATGTTAAACAACAGTGGTGAGAATGGATAGCCTGTTGTGTTCCTGATTTCAGGGGGAAAGGTCTTAGTTTTTCCTTGTTGAGGATGATGTTAGCTGAGGGCTTCTCATAGATGGCTTTTATGATGTTTAAGTAAGTTCTTTCTATCCTTTCTTGACGGTCTTTATTAAGAAGGGATGCTATATTTTTTCAAAGGCTTTTTCTGCATCTATCAACAGGATCATATGGTTTTTATCTTTTCTTTTGTTAATGGGATGTATCACATTGTTTGATTTGCGACTATTGAACCAGCCCTGTAACCCAGGAATGAATCCCACTTGATCTTGGTGGATAACTCTTTTTATGTGCTGTTGGATTCGATTTGCAAGGATCTTGTTGAGGATTTTTGCATCCGTATTCATCAAGGATATTGGCCTGTAGTTCTCTTTTTTTGCGCTGGGTCTCTGTCTGGCTTGGGAATGAAAGTGATGCTGGCTTCATAGAATGAGTCCAGGAGTTTTCCTTCGATTTATATTTTTTGGAATCGTTTGAGAAGAATGGGTATTAACTCTGTTTTAAATGTCTGGTAGAATTCCCCAGGGAAGCCATCTGGCCCAGGGCTCTTACTTGTTGGGAGATTTTTGATCACTGATTCGATTTCTTCACTAGTTATGGGTCTGTACAGATTTTCTATCTCTTCCCATGTGAATTTTTCTACTGAGTGCATGTTTAAGAAATTTCCATTTCTTCTAAGTTGTCCAGTTTGTTGACATATAATTTTTCATATTAGTCCCTGATAATTGCTTGTATTTCTGAGGGGTTGGTTGTAATCAGTCCATTTTCATTCATGATTTTGTCTATTTGGATGCTCTGTCTTTTCTTTTTGAGAAGCCTGGCTAGAGGTCTGTCAATATTGTTTATTTTTTCAAAAAACCAACTCTTGGTTTCATATTGATCTGCTAAACTGTTTCTTTGGGACTCTATATTGTTTATTTCTGCCCTGATTTTTATTATTTCTCTTTTCTTACTGGGTTTGGGGTATTCTTGTGCTCTTTCTCTAGCTCCTTTGGGTGCACTGTTAGATTTTGTACTTTCCCTTTTTCTAATTTCTTGAAATAGGCCTGGAGTGCAATGTACTTTCCTCTTAGGACTGCCTTTGCCGCATCCCATAGAGTTTGAATTGTATTTCATTTTCATTTGTTTCCATATATTTTTTCATTTCTTCTCTAATTGCCTGATTGGCTCATTCATTCTTTAGTAGGGTGTTCTTTAACCTTCATGTGTTTGGAAGTTTTCCAGGCTTCTTCCTGTGGTTGACTTCAAGTTTCATAGCATTGTGATCTGATAGTGTGCACCATTTGATCTCAATTCTTTTATATTTATTGAGGGCTGCTTTATGTCCCAGTATGTGATCTATCTTGGAGAATGTGCCATGCACACTTGAGATGAAAATGAATTCCATGGCCTCAGAGTGTAGAATTCCAAGTATATCTGTCAAATCCATCTGGTCCAATGTGTCATTCAAGTCCATTGTGTCTTTAGTGATTTTCTGTCTAGCTGATCTATCCATTGCTGTAATTGGAGTATTAAAGTCTCCTTCTATTAGCACATTCTTATACATAAGATTGTTTCTGTTAGTGATTAATGTTTTTATGTATTTGGGTGCTCCCATATTCAGTGTGTAGACATTTATAATTGTTAGCTCTTCCTAATGGATGGACCCTGTAATTATAATATAATACCCTTCTTCATCCCTTGTTACTGCCTTTACTTTAAGTCCAGCTAGTCTGATATAAATATAACTACTGCAGCTTTTTTTAGATTTCAGTAGCATGATAGATATTTCTCCATCCCCTTACTTTCAATCTGAAGGTGTCCTCAGGTCTAAAATGAGTTTCTTGTACACAGAAAATAGATGGATTTTGTTTGTTTGTTTTTTTTATCCATTCTGCTACCCTATGTCTTTTTATTGGAGCATTTAGTCCATTTGCATTCAGTGTTATTATTGAACAATATGGGTTTAGAGTCATTGTGTTCTTTGTAGTATTTATGCTTGTGGTGGTGTCTCTGGTATCTTGTGTTCCTTGCAACATTTCCCTCATAGAGTCCCCCTCAGGATTTCTTGTAGGGCTGGTTTAGTTGTAATGAATGCTTTTAATTTTTGTTTATTTGGGAAGACTTTTATCTCTGCTTCTATTCTGAATGACAGGCATGCTGGATAGAGGATTCTTGGCTGCATATTTTTACTGTTCATCACATTGAAGATTTCCTGCCATTCCTTTCTGGCCTGCCAAGGTTCAGTCGATAGGTCTGTCACCACTCTGATAGGTATCCCTTTGTATGTTAGGGCCCTTTTCTCCCTAGCTGCTTTTGGAGTTCTTTGTCCTTATATTTTGCCGGTTTCACTATGATATGTTGTGCAGAAGATCGATTCAAGTTATGTCTGAGGGGAGTCCTCTGTGCTTCTTGGATTTCAACGTTTGTTTCCTTCCCCAGATTGGGGAAGTTCTCAGCTATAATTTGTTCAAGGACTCCTTCAGCTCCTTTCCCTCTCTCTTTCTCTTCTGGAAATCCTTTGATACATATATTGTTCCATTTGATTGTATTGCTGAACTCTCGAACTCTCCTTTCGCATTCCTGGATCAGTTTGTCTCTTTTTCTTGGCTTCCTCTTTTTCTATAATTGTGTCTTCTAATTCACCTATGCTCCTCTCTGCCTCTTCACTCCATGCATTGGACACCTCCATTTTATTATGCATCTTATTTATAGCATTTTTTAACTCATCACAACTATTTTTAAGCTCTTTACTCTTTGTAGCAATAGTTTCTCTGATGTCTTCCATGCCTTTTTCTAGCCCAGAGATTAATTTTATGACTATTGTTCTAAATTGTTTAGTTAACTTGCTTACATCTGTATTGAGCAGTTCTTTAGCTGTCTTTACTTCCTGGAATTTCTTTAGAGGAGAGTTCTTCCATTTCATCATTTTGGCTAGCTTTCTGTTTCTTGTTAGTTTTAAAAGCTTGTTATGCACACTGCACCTGTGAGTACTGCTGTATTAAAGAGGGTTCTTTGATTGTTCAGGGCCTGTCCGTTCAGGAAGTCTTCTTTGAATGGAGTGTCTTGGTCTCTCTTGTTGAGACTTTGGTTATTTTATTTCCCTACTCATATTGGTATTTGGGACTCTCCACCATGTGTACTTTGGCTTGTTTTTGAAGTAGCCCTGGAAAAGAAAACAGACAGACAAACACACAGCGAACAAAGACACACAAATGCACAGACAAATCCAACAAACACGCAAACCAAAAGGAAAAAAGAAAGAAAAAAAATGAAGGGAAAAAAGAAAAAAAAAGAGGAAGGAGGAAAAACAAAGTAAAAATAAAAATAAATAAAAAAGAAAAAAGAAAAACACCCAAAAGACAACGGAGAGTCTAAAAGCATAAAACCAGAATTCCCAGCTACAAATAAAGAGCAGGATGTATGTAGTGTTGATGGAAGAGCTTAGCATACTCTATGAGAGAGAAATGACAGGGCAGGGAGGAAACGAAATTGGACGATGACCAGACAGAGAGTCTAAGAGGCTTAATTCAGAGAGAGAAAGAGGAATATATGGTTAAGAAGTGAGGGAAAGATACAAAGATAATGTTATTCAGTGAAACTATATAGTCTGATTACTGAAGAGAGGGAGAGAGAGAGAGAGAAAGGTAGTGGTAGAAATATAAAATATACATCTACAGAATGGATTAAATGTGACTATTTAAGCAAACCAATGACCAGAGTGCCCAGTCCAGCAGAAGGGAGGGATACGAATGAGACAAGAGAAAATATCTCTGAACAGAAAGAGTTNGGAGTCACAGACTGAAACAGGCTCCAGGCTCTGAGCTGGCAGTCAGCACAGAGCGCGACATGGGGCTCGAACCCACCAACAGCAAGATCATGACCTAAGCGAAAGTCGGACGCTTAACCTACTAAGCCACCCAGGCGCCCCAAAAAGCAGCTCTCTAGTGAGGACGGGCATGGTTTGGTGTAGGTGGGTCTTAGCCTCCACTAGTCCCGCCGCTCCCTGAGGTCCCGCCTCGTTGGTTGTCGGGAGAAAAATAGCGGTGCCCCAGTCCCTTCTCTAACCAACCATTGCAACTCACTCTATTGGGGCCAATCTTCCTATGCATGGTTGTAACCACAGTGCGCCCTGCTCTAAGTCCCAAACAACGCTTTGTTTCCAAACCTTAGTCCGAGCGCGTCCCTTTGATACAGCCAGAAATAATGATACAGCTAGAAATAAACCCGCAGGCTGAGTCCCTCTGAGCAGTTTCCAGCCGGTCCCCTCCCCACTGGGGATGAGCCGAGCAGCCAGGAGGCTTCAGGCAGCCGCTTCCCCTCCAGGTTGAGCTGGTGAGCAGAGGAGCAGTTTCTCCTGGCATCTCATCGCCTGGGAGCGGGGGCGTCCAGCTCAAGGTCAGCTGCACAGCTGGAAACTGTATCACTCTGTGTCCCAAGCTGAGGTTTTTCCCTTCTCCAGGGGACAGGGACAGTTCCTTGAACAGTTTCAGCCGCTCTTTCTTTTCTCCTCTACTCACCACAGCTCCCACATAGGGGGCTCCCTTCCCTCCCTCCGGGTCTCAGGTCTGGGCCCGTTTTTATCTTCCCCAGTTCGCACCCACACTATCAGGTTGTCTTCTCAGCAGACTCTGTCTCCTTTTCCTCCCAAATTCCTGGCTTCTATAAGGGTTCCTATGGCTTCAGGCCTTCTCTGTTTGAGAGATGGGGACGAGTGAAATGTATGGAGCTCCCTACTTCTCCACCATCTTGCCTCACTCTGGTGTTGAAAGAAATATTTTAGGATCTTTACACTTCTGTTCATATTAAACTAACCCTATTTCCACCTTTATATTTATATATTCATTAAAGAAATAAATTATCATGCCTTATTTCAATTCAGAATTCTATTCTGAGAAGACCTAAAGATTTTCCGGTTTACAAACATTTCCTCTGTGTAAATTTTGTCTACATTGTAGAGTTAACTATTTTGAAATAATCACAAAAAAGTAGGTTAAATCATCTGTGCACTCAAAATTATATTTATTCTTTTGTGTACAGTGTTTTCCAGCAACTGTCATTTGATGAGTGTATGGCTGTTCAGCTGCAGGAAAATGAATACTACTGATAAAAAATACATCACTCTTTGGATGTCTTTACCTGTCAGACTAGACTTTGTTAAATCTAGAAGTGTTTGTTTTCAATTAGGATATTCTGTTTGTCTCCTGGCATGCAGCCTTTTTTGCTAAGGTCATGAAGAATAAGATAATGAAATGTTTAGATAATGAAATGTTTATAACACTTATTGCGTGTGCTAATTCCATTCATAGCTCATAGAAGTATTCACTATTATGTTTCAAATGTTATTTTTCTCCTTTTAAAATGGTTATATCTAGTATTTCATTCCTACAGATTCTTAATCCTTTCCATATGATTTCAAAGTCTCTTAAAAGATTGATTACAGAGATTAAGTGTCCCTGAACTTCACTGTTTAATCAAAACATTTTTGTTGTTACAAAATTGTGGTAGAAACCCGAATAATTTCACAGCCTGCCCTTTTTCCAGGTTTTCTGACTGCTTTCCATCAGAAATAGGAAAGTGTTTTATTTAAAAAATTTAAAAGACAGTTAATATTTGCTCTTCTGGTAACTTGAAGCATTCTGTTATATATAGCAAATTACTTCATCTATCAGAACCAAGTTTTCTTTTCCTTGTCTTAGTTGGATTTGAATCTCATTCATCTTTATAATTGGATTTTTTTCTCTCTTTTCTCTTGGGCAAGTTCTTATGGAGGGGAAAAAAGGAATACAGTTGCTAATCAAGCCATAGGATTCCTACACAGGCATCTTGTCTTAAATTGCGGATTGCGGACAGAGAAAGTTCAGGCTAATGGATGTGGACTTCCTGTTCCACATTTACCATTTGAGTGACCTTGGGCCAATTATTTTAAACTTTCTGTGCTTCTATTTTCTCATCTGTAACAAAAGTGCCATAATAATATGTACTTCATTGTAATATTCTAGAAATGTTTCTAGAATGACATTTAAAAAACTAGCCACATAAAGTTCTTAGAACAAATATCTGGCTCATAGTAAGTGTTTTAATTAACGCTAGCTCGTGTTACTGCCATTGTCACTTTGCTGCTCCTGAATTCTTTGTATTTAATTGAGTTTATTTTCTAAACCATTCATGAGATGCCTTATTTTGGCACCATTGGGAGTGCTGCCATCTTCTCAAACAGAAAGTAATTGAGAACAATTCAGAATAAAGTAGACCTCTGAAGATATGTCAACACCTTCACAGGAAACTCATTTTCAAAAAGCCTGCTACCTCTCAGGTGCTGCTACCAGGTTAGCAGGCATTCTTTGGAAATCTATTTGTTTTCACATTCTTATTTTCTTTTAACATATCTATTCACATATTAAGAAGAGTTTTGTTCAAACACATTAAATTTACCATCGATTTAATAGGTCAAGTCCACTACAAGGTAGAAAGTGCTTCAAATGTTGGAGTAGCATTAATTCCTCTACCTGGCTTTTGACAAGGCATCTTGGCATAACAATTGAGTTGAGGGTGAAAGAAAGCTTTGGAATTCTGCTATGTAGGTTCAAACTTTGCTTTTGCTGCTATCGAACTAGGCCACTTTGGTTTCCTCTTCTGAAAAGTAGAAATAATAACATCAGTTACCTTTCTTTAGGATTACTATAAAGAGGTGATGCAGGAAAACCACTTTACACAGGGTGTGGAACACAGGAAGTTGCCAGTATTTGGTGTCCACAGTTAGGTCATGGATGATTTCTACTGTGCTAAATCTCAGTGAGGACTAATAGTTCATACTTAGTGGAATATGCCAGTCAGACCACCGTTCTCAGAGAAGAGAGAGCCTTGAGACTTTCTATCTCCAAATTCACTTACAGATTGAAAAGAATAAAGGAGTCCCAGGAACTGAGAAGAATGGCCTAAGGAGTACACAAATAGTTTGACCACAAATAAAGTTTTCTCACCTATTTTACTGTATTATTATCTGTATGTGTGTTGCAACCCTGTCTGATTTATGTCAGCTGCTTTTGACTGCCTTGCAGGGCTGAGATTATGAAGGACCAAGAAATGTTAGACAAAATCCAACTTGAAGATAGAATGTAGCTGTTTTTGTAAGGTAACTATTTTTCCAATTTTTAAAATATATTTATTTATCTTGAGAGAGACAGAGATAGTGTGAGTGGGGGAGGGGCAGAGAGAGGGAGAGAGAGAGAATCTCAAGTAGGCTCCTCACTGCCAACGCAGAGCCTGACTTGGAGCTCAAACCCACGAAATCGTGAGATCACAACCTGAGCCGAAACCAAGAGTAAGAGGCTTAACTGACTGAGCCATCCAGGCACCCTTCTTTCCAATTTTAGAAATCAGGTAACTTGTCCCCAGATTTTCTGTACATTTTTTCCTGATGATTTTTCAGAAATGTAGGAATTAAAACAAGGTTCCCCTAATGGATGGTTGGTGGAAGTTTCCAAAATATAGTAACTAGTCAATGAAATGAAAAAGTAGATTGCCTACACTGCCGTTCATCTTTAAAAAGCAGAAGGTAAAAGAATTCTCTAGATCTGTGCCATCCATTGTAGCCACTAGCCACATGCACTTATTTACATTTTACTTTAAATCAATTAAAGGTTTAAAAGTTTAAAAAAAATCAGTGCGCCTGAGTGGCTTAGTCAGTTAAGCATCCAACTTTGGCTCAGGTCATGATCTTGTGGCTCGTGAGTTCAAGCCCTGCATTGGGATCTCTGCTGTCAGCACAGAGCCCACTTCGGATCCTCTCTCTCCCTGCCTCTCCCTGTGGATGCTCTCTCTCTTAATCTCTCTGAAAACTTTAAAATAAACAGTTTTTTAAAGGAAATTTAAAAAGTAAGTTCCTTCGCTACACAAGTCATAATTCAAGTGCTCAGTAGCTGCAAGTGGCTAGTGGCTACCATAGTGGAAAGTTTAGATGGACATACCCACCATCAGTGAAAGGTCTTTTGGACGGCACTTGTCTAGAGCATCTGAGAAATACTTATAATTACAATTAGTAGAATAAGTTGCACAGTCAGAAGTACAATAGAGAAGTGTTTTCACAAAAAGTGAAAATGGCCTTGAACCATGATAAACAAAATAATAGCCAATACTCTTTAGAGAATTTAGTCCATTCCAATCATTCATTATGCAATGAAGGGTCTATAATTTGTGATATGAGAAACATCTCCTAGAAGAAGGAAGGAAGGAAGGAAGGAAGGAAGGAAGGAAGGAAGGAAGGAAGGAAGGAAGGAAGGGAGGGAGGGAGGAAGGGAGGAAGGAGGAAAGGACTCTGCAGACTGTAAGGGGGTAAAAGAAGGCAAACATTAAACTAATTCTGATGTAGGCTCACCTGATTTTCTAATTTATTTACAAGCATCTTTGAAGTGTTTTCAATTTTCAGAGTCACAACAGGGGCTTTTCCAATCAATATTTATGTTACTTACATTACACTTGGAAAACATGTAACACTTTCAAATGCTGATATATGTGGAAGAAGATCATGTGGACTCAAGACTGAGTCTGTCCATGGAAAATGTCCATGTTGATATAATTCCACAGCTCACCATGATGAATTTTAAACAGGCGATACATTTTTATCTGCTTAGATTTTATTTTGGCAGTAAAATATCTAATGATTATTCAATTTGGTGTGAAGTATAAAATATCATTAGGAGTTCTGCATAAGTGCTTTGGAATTCAATCTTAACTCTGTCTATTGCTCTTTACTGTGGATCTTATTAATAACAGTACTTTCCAGCCTTGAAGTCAGGAAGAAAGGTTGGGCACTTCGCCCTCACAATTGTGACCTTCGACAATAATGATAATCCTTACATTGATATTGTGCTTTAACTTTAGAGTTTTCAAAATGCTTTCAGGCATTGTTTTCACATAAAGTGGTCAGTTCACTTACCTCTGAAACAGGCTCATGAAAGAGACAGGAGTTTTACCATCCTTAGCTTAGAAACATGGAAACTGATTTGTACAGAATTAAGTTATCTGTCCAGAAAACTAATGGATATGAGCAGAACTCAAGTATTATTTCTGCTCTGCCATGCTGTCTTCCTAAGCATCTTAAAACCTGCACCAGGGGCGCCTGGGTGGCTGAGTCGGTTGAGTGTCCGACTTCAGCTCAGGTCATGATCTCACAGTTTGTGGGTTCGAGTCCCGCGTCGGGCTCTGTGCTGACAGCTCAGAGCCTGGAGCTGCTTCATCATGATGCTGTGTCTCCCTCTCTTTCTGCTCCTCCCCCACTCGTGCTCTGTCTCACTCTGTCTCTCAAAAATAAATAAATGTTAAAAAATTAAAAAAAAAAAAAACCTGCACCAGTTGGTACCACCAGATTTTGGCCCAGACATGGAAGAAGAGCAAAGAATAATAGGGAAATGAAGGAAGAGAGGAAATGGGCAAAAATGAGACACAAGCCATAATAATTTATACTCTTAAAAATAATTAGCATAAGGAGGCCTGACTATAAAATTCAGTGTGATATTCTGAATGGGACCCTGAAACAGAGAAAGGGCAATAGATAAAAACTAAGGAAAGTCAGAAAAAGTGTGGACTTCAGTTAATAATGATATATTAATACTGTTTCTCTAACTGTAACACATGGACCATATTATAGAAGATGTTAATAATAGGAAAAATTGGGTGTAGGATACTTTAAAAATTTTTGTACTACTCTTGCAATTTTATATCAGTTGAAATTTTTCTAAAATAATAAAAAGTATTTTTAAAAAAGCCTTTGGTAGGAGTATATATCCAAAATCTTTCAAGGTTCACAGTTCAAGTCTACAAGTTGCACTTGGCTTACTTTCCTGATGAAGGGAGGTACTGTCCATTCTAGTATGTAATGTTTTATTTGCTGATATTGTAGAATAGGTTTGTTGAACTGAGACCTATGGGCCAAACCCAGCCCATCTCATCCATTCATAACCAAATTTTATTGTAACATGGCCAAGGTTATAAATTGACATAATATATCTAGCTTGTTTTGTGATACCACTGGCAGAGGTGACTAGTTATGAGAGAGACCACATGGTGCACAAAATCTAAAATATTTACTATCCATCCCTTTATAGAAAAAACTTCAAAACACTGGTATGAAACATTAAATTATCTGTTTTTCATCAAAAGTTANCAGAATAATGAAATAATAGTATAAACAAACAGTACTGTGGACAAATCATGCATGATTAGTTCCAGTAGCTCTGAGTCCTATCAAAACAGTAAAATGAACATGGTTGATATAGAGACTATTGTTGGGGGTTAAACAGCTAATTTAGTTTGGGTCCTTGAGTCAGTGCTCTGAGTTAGATCATGAATAATAAGAGGAACCAGATATGGAAATATAAGGGGAACCACAGTCCAAGCAGGATATCTAGATGTGCAAAAATTGTAACACAGAAACAAGCTTAAGGTTTAAAGCAAATAAATTTTAAGTCATGTTTAGACCTCAACTACTTCCAAAATTAAATATAACAAAATGAAAATAAATATACATCCATATTTCTTTTCTCTTTTTTCCTCTACATTTTTGGAAGGAGTTTTCAATGTAAATAACAAAGATTTTCATATTCGGTGAGAATTTTGCTTATGAAATGAATGATTATTTTGCAAACATTCCCCATAAAATAAGAGTAGCAATAAATGTTACTTATTTTAAGATATTTGGCATGTGACAATCTTCCATTAAGCCTTTAAAATTTTTTCCTTTCTTATCCATCCTGGATAATATATCCATGGAAGGAAAATACATCTATTTTCTTTCCAAAGGCAGCTTCAAAAGTTTGACTACTACAATACCAATTTGAAATATGGATCTGTTCCCTTTCTCTGTTGGACAAGAAGAGGAAAGAGCTAGAATGTTTCACAAAGGATGATTCATGTGACAGCAGTTCTGAATGATGTTGTTAGGTAAATATCCCATTACTTAATGATATTGGATAGTTCTTGATACCAGGAAAAACTAAACAATCTTATTCAAATACAGTTTCTTTACTAGACTTATTAGCATCCTTAGTAAGCTAGCATGTGTTGTGAATCCATAAGCTGAAGATTTAAAGACAAAGAAAACACCTAGTTATCTAGAACTCTGGAGAACATGGTTTGAAAAATGATGCCTTTGAGATGATCATTTGTTTCTTTGGAAAATCCAGTGATATGGAATCCAGTGATATGAAATGTGATACCATTTTTACTTTGGTTTTATATATTATGTTTGCATTTACATTTATATTTATATTTATTTATATTTCTGGTGTGAAAGTCCAGAAACTTGTTGGCTGAAAATAAACCTGTCCCTTTAGAGTGAAAAAAAAAATCAGCAGGACAGTTTTTTCCCCAGATTTAGATTTATTGAGATATTATCGACATATAACACTGTAAGTTTAAAATATACATGAATTAATTTGATACACTTATATATGGCAAAATGATGACCACCACAGCTTTAGCTAACACCTCCATCACGCCACATGATTTCCATTTATATTTGGTGGTAAGAACACTTAAGATCTACTCTCTTGGTAACTTTCAAGTACATAATACACTATTACTAACTATAATCACAATGATGTACATTAGATCCAGAACTTATTCTTCATATAACTGGAAGTTTATACTCTTTGACCAACATCTTTCCACTTCCCCGACCCCCAATCCCTGGTAACCACCATTCTGCTCTCTGTTTCTATGAAATTGGCTTTTTTAAAAAATTTCTATGAAATTTAATCTTTTTTTAAAGATTCCACATATAAAAGATATCATATAGTATTTGTCTTTCTGTGGCTGATATATTTCAGTTACCATAATGCCTAAAGTCTATCCATGGTGTTACAAATGGTAGCGTTTCCTTGTTTTTCAGAGCTGAGTAATTATTGCATATCATCACCCCCCCAACACACACACACACACACACACACACACACACACACACACATCTTCTCTATCCATTCATCCACTGATGGATACTTAGGTTTTCTCCATTTCTTAGCTATTGTGAATAATGTTGCACTGAACACGGAAGTGCAGGTATCTCTTCAGGATCCTTTTGTCATTTCCAAGGGACACATATCTAGGAGTGGCATTGCTGAATCATGTGACAATTCTATTCCTAATTTTTTGAGGAATCACTATGTTTTCCATAGCAGCTGTACCAGTTTGCGTTCCTACCAACAGTGTACATGGGTTCCTCTCTGACATTTATAACCTTTGGTTTTTTGATGATAGCCATTCTAACATGTCTGAGTGATTTTTTTTATTGTGGATTTAATTTCAATTTCCCTGCTGAATAGTGATGCTGAGTACTTGTTGACCATCTGTATGTCTTCTTTGGGAAAATGTGTATTCATGTCCACCGTTTTTTTAAATTGGAATGTTTATTCTTTTGCCAGAAGATTTTCTAAAAACATTGATTGTAGAGGCGTCTGGGTGGCTCAGTCAGTTAAGCATCTGACTTCAGCTCAGGTCATGATCTCATGGTTCCTGAGTTTGAGCCCCGCATGGGCTCTCTGCTGACAGAAGAGAGCCCACTTCAGATCCTGTCTGTCTGTCTGTCTCTCTTTCTCTGTCTCTCTGCCCCTCCCCTGCTCTCTTTTCCTCTTTCTCTCTCCTAAAAACAAATAAACATTAAAAAAATTAAAAAAAAAAACTAATTGTGAACCCCACACCCAGAATCTCTGCTGCAGTAGTTGTTAGTGAGGTCTGAGAATGTGTATTTCTATCAGATTCCCATGCAGCGCTGCTTCTGCTCTGGGGATCACATTTTGAGAAATACTAATCTAGATACCATTTCTATTTCTAAGGTCATATTAATATGTGCAGTTTTAGGGACCTGGAGTCATCGGGAATTAGGATGTATCAGCAATTTTAGCATTCCATTTAGTATTAGTTTCATTTTCCCCATGTAAAAAGTTAATTATCAAATTATGTGTCGCTTGCTTTAAATCTACCATCTATGAGGTTAGTATGGAAGATAAAAAATAAACAAAAATTAAGATGGCTTCTGACTCTAAGGGCCAGAGTTCTTACTATAGGTGTACAATCTTGCTCATTTTTCCTCCTTAGATATTCTCAGTCATGGAACACTGAGGTGTCAGTGTTACTAAGTTGAAAGTGATACCAAATCTCTCTCAGACACACTTGCTTCTAAAATACACACTGTGCTGTCTAAGTGTAGAGCTTAGACAGGCAAGTAACTGTTCCTATACTCCAACCACAGCCATCAGAGACATTCCGTATTCGCCTACTGTTTTCATTTGTTCTATTCTCTCTGCTGGGTACCATCTGCTCTATCCCAATCACTACATGTATTTATATATGTTCCTGATGTTAATGAACAACTCATGCTCACTTGAGAATAGTTTTCAAATACAAAAAAGTATAAGCAAAATAAAACAATAGCAGAAATCCCACAAATTAAAATTATCCATAATCTCAACACACAAAAAGAACCGTAACATTTTAGTATTTTCCCTTTTAATTGCTTTTTCATCTAAAATATGTGTTAAGTTGAAATGTTTTTTTATATTAATTGGCCATATCTGTTTCTTCTAGAAATTGACTCCTGTTATCATTCACCTGTTTTTCTACTAGTGTGTTACTGTATTTTAATTTATGGATTTTTAATAAAGCAAGCACATGCCACCTTTAATTTTCATGTTGGTTAAACTTACTCCCAAATTATTTATAGGTTGCCAATACTCAGCCGTGTTAAACCACAAAAATAGTGGTACCACATGGTTCAACCTAATCTTTAGCTTTTAGTTTTATGTTTCTGATGTTTAGAAATCTCCAACTTCTCACACAGTTAAAAGTTCCTTTTGTGATTTTCCCTCATTGTTTATTAAAAGAGTAATTTACTAGTCCTAACTATCCAAGGTCATTTAAATATTCACTTTTCATTTCTTTGCTCCTTTAATTACATCTTTTTTATACCTAAGCAAATATATCTATTCAGTGAACTGGACTTAACATTTTTATTAAGGGTGTATTTTTTCCCTTATACCATTTATTAAATATTATCTATTTTTACAGTCAGTTTGTTAGGTTTTGTTTAGGATACCATATTATGAATTAAAGTTCTTATGTAGTTCCTTAAGGTATTATTCATACAAATATTTCAAGGTGCACATATCTGTTCTCGTATTTTGTGCCTGGTGTAATGCTATTTCAATTAGGAAAGCTTTATAGTAGTACACGTCACCAGTTGTAATTAGCACAGTTTTTCATATATAAATATTTCTAAAATAGAGATGATTTTTACAGGATGACATAGAAAATCACTTTTTTCTTTTTAGTGATACATAAAACAACAGTGTATATTACAATAAATGATTTTTGTATTTGTGGTCATACGGAATATTTTCATATATGGACAGACAAGAGATCTCTCATTTGTTCCTGGTCAAATTGTATTTGTGTTTATTTATACTTTTTTTTCATTTTTCTTTGCTGTAGAGTCTCTTAAAGTTTATATTATTGTGAAAAGATCTTTTTAATCTTATACAATGCTTTTGCTTTCTATTTTACTGAAATAGTTTTCCACTGCTTCATTTTTATGTGTGTTTACTGGATAAATTAGTATCATTTTTATTTTTTAATATTTTAGTATGATTTTATCTTTATTATTTTCTCTTGTCTGTGGCTCATATAGTTATATATTGGATTGTCAGCCAAATCCAATTGTCTTTACTTCCTAATAGAAGGGTTTAATCCTTTTCATACTTAATTTCATAAGTAAATCTTGTTTTATGCTTTCTGGAATTTGCCTCTATTTTCCACCTTTCTCTATAGGAAAGTACTTTTTGTTCATCATCTTCAAGGATTCTAAAGTATTCCCTCTGGTTGTAAGTTCCTTAAACAATTGCTTTTTGTTTTCATGATAACCTCCATTAATTGGTCTCTGTTATTTCATGAAATTATTCCATTTTACTACCTTATTATCTATTCACAAAAGGTGAGAATTTTGATAAGCTGTACTTCTCTGCTTTTTAAAAAATTTATTGCTGTTCATTTGACAAAATTTGATTGTAGAGTCTAATCATGATATTAAATTATTATTTTAAACATCTCCCTTCATAAAAAAATTGTGACTTTACAACATTTGATATAGTTACAGATCTTCCTTTACTTATGATGGGATTATGTCCCAATAAACCCGTTAGTTGAAAATGTCATATGTTGACAATGCATTTAATATGCATTGTACAAGCTCAGAACACTTCCATGAGCCTACAGTTGGGCAAAATCATCCAAGACAAAGCTTATTTTATAATAAAGGGTTACAGAGCTCATGTAATTTGGTGAATACTATACTGAGAGTGAACAGCGGAATGATTCTGTGTTCAGAAAGGGATGCAAGTGTATTGATTGCTTACCCTCATGATAGAGGATGACCAGGAGCTTCACCTCACTGCCACTGCCCACCATCACGAAACAATCATACTGTATGTTGTTGGCCGAGCATAGATCAAAATTCAAAGTACAGTCTGGCCAGGAGCGCGTGGGTGGCTAAGTTGGTTAAGCGTCCAAGTTGGCCTCAGCTCATGATTTCCCGGTTCATGGGTTTGAGCTCCGCATTGGGCTCTGTGCTGACAGCTCGAAATTTGGATCCTGCTTCAGATTTCTGTCTCCCTCTCTGTCTGCCCCTCCCCTGCTCATGGTTTCTCTCTCTATGTCTCAAAAATAAATAAATAAATAAATAAACCATTAAAAAAAAAAACCCTACAGTTCAACCAAATGCGTATTGCTTTTGCAGGATCATAAAGTCAAAAAATTGTTGAGTCAAATCATTGTAAGTCAGGGAGCACCTGTATCTAAATGTTTTCAAATTTTCTTAAATCTCCTAGATTATAGTTTTATTCATTCATGAGTTTTAATATTTTAATCCTTTCTCAATATCTGTAATATGTACTTAAATCTATTTAAAAATATTTTTAAGAATGTGTGTGTGCGTGTATATATGCATTTTAAGCACGTCTGTGTCTGAGAAGGTCCTCTTGTTGCCTTAACATATGGAGGGATATTCAATTTACATTTTTAGATCTCAAATTTACCACAGCAAAATTCTGAGGCCTTTATGCAACAAATATTGCTTTTATAGAATAACTCTTGCAGTGGAGAAGTCTGAGACCAATTCAAGTTTTCCCTCTATAGGTAACCTACTTCATTGTCTGGATACTATTAAGAATATTTATCTTAATTATTCTAATTAGGATTTTTGGTTTGGTGTGGGTTCTTTTTATTTCCACTTTTTGGAATATTATGAAACATTTTTATTAGGAGACTCAGAGTCTTAGCAGTTGGGGACATTATTCATCATTTTTTCCCTTTAATAATTATATCCATTCTAATTGCTCTGGTTTCTTTTTTGAGAAAATATCACATACTCATTTTGGATTTCCATTCACTAACTTCCATCTGCTTCACTTTTTATTTAATAGTTTTTTTTAATCCCTTGGTCTTTCTCCTTTGTTTCTAGGAATGAATCTCAACTGTGTGCTTCACATGAATGGTTTTATTTGCTGTAATAGTAGCTCTTATCTTTACTGCCTCTGATGCAAATTTTAATTATGCTTTCCTGATTTAATTTATGATACCTTATTTAGATCAGCTTCTTAACTTCTCAGCCTTTGGTCTATGTGTTTCATCTTGTTTCAGTTTCAGCCCATCCCCCTTCTGTTTCATATCTGACTGTATGTACTTGCAATACTTGCTGTTCACATACACATAGACACTACTTTTCCTTGCATATTGGGGTTTAGTTCAGGCTGAAATATTTTAACATTTTCTTCTGTTTTCTTTGATAAATCATTTTTTAAAATTGTTCTTCAAATGAGCCTTCATAATGGTATTCTCTTTTCCTCTTCCCTCTGTGGCAATTAGATTTTAATAGAACACATGTTGTTTTGTTTTCCTTCTTGTATGAATGGAGATCTATCCTATTTACAGTGTTTACCAATTAGTAGGATGCCCTTGGCCCCAGCCACTGTCCATTTGATTATAAATTTAGTCATCTTTTTCAGATCTATATATAAAAAGTAAATTGATGTTCACAGTTCTTGGCCTAGTTCCCAGGGTCTTTTCTGTGGAAATTAAGAGGGGTGTCTTTCATCCCCCACACAGGAGTTCTTATTAAATTAAAGATGTACATGAAAATCTACTGCATATATTTCTCACACAGCTTTTCTATCCCCTCCCTTAAACTACACTGCTTTATCTCTGAGAGCTACACTTCTCAGTGCGCATGCATCCATGTTTAAGGGCTCTCATACTCCTACTTTCTACTCCACTGTGTTCTTGCTATAGGAAAGAAGACACAGACATTATTGAGATTACCTGTAAGAGCAACAACTATGTTGAAAAAGGGAGATTGGGTGTCTAAGATCCTAGAAATTAGATACAGAAAGCAGACGGTATAACAAAGAGAGAAAGAAAAGGAGAAAAGAAAGAGAGGATGCTTTAAGGCAAATAAAGTATCTTCTGATCTTTTTCAGTAGTTTGAGGATATTCTCTTTCATGAAACCACCCTTGTTTTTCTCAATCCAATTCCATCGACTTTATAGTTAGCGGAAATTCCTCCCATTTTCTAGCAATAGGTTGCTGTCAGTCTTAATTTGTTGTGATGTTGTGAGTTTTCCTGTGTCTTAATAAGTATTTTAGAGAGAAGTTGAGACATTGCCTGTAAGACGACTAGCCAGATGCCATTTTAAATGGAAGCCTGTGGTTTAGTTATAAACACAGGGAAGACAATTGCCCATGACAAAACATACCCTTGTTCATTTTTCCAGTTCTGGGTTGATATGATCCACACAGTGCTATTTGTTTTCAGGGTCAAACAATGAACAAAAGAAATTATGTTAACACCTTGATAAATTCCTAAAGATCAAATTTGCATTGATTTAAATTTATTTTATATGTTATAAGACTTGCCTAATATTGGCTCTAACTTAATGTATTTGTGTACTTAATTATGATGGTAAAAGTTAAGATTCCTGCAATTATATTTTGAACTTTTCCCTTATCTGTCTAAGACGTCAAAACTCTTGATTTCATTCTAAATCATTTTAAATCATCTTCCACATCTTTAAACATTTATTCACACCATGGTTCTAAAATCACATTGCACATAATTTTTACAGGGGGCTCTCATAAAAACATTCAGATTCCTGGACATTACGTCAATAGATATAGATTGTGTAGGACCTCAAAGTCTTCATTTATAATGAGCATACTCCAATGATATGAATGTTTGGTCCACTTATTCTCTGATGGCTGTGGAATGAGAATCAGGGAAGGGATTAAGGTATGATTTTATTTTCTTATTTTTTTTTGATACACTTTAGCCTCACAAATGCATAACTATACATTTCCTCCAGTCAAGACTATCTGCCCTTAGACTAGATTTTATATGTAAAAACAATATAATTATAACTTCAAGAATTTGTGAAATATACCCTCAGATATCTGCTGGTTGACTAGAGGACTTGACAGTTTGTTCTTCCAGAAAAAAACAAACAAACAAACAAACAAAAACAACAACAATTTCTTTGTAAGATTACTCAAATGAAAAATTTTTTAAAGTTTTTTTAAAATTTATTTTGAAGGGGTGGAGGGGCACAGAGAGAGAGGGAGAGAGAGAATCCCAAGCAGCCTCCACACCCAGCAAAGAGCCCAATGCGGGACTTGACCTCACAAATCATGAAATGATGACCTGAGCCGAAATCAAGAGACAGACACTTAACTGACTGAGCCACCCAGATTCTCCCAATATTCCTCAAATGAGTATTATTAACTGCCTATAAAGATACTAATTATCTGGAGGTTCTTGGGTGGCTCAGATGGTTAAGCATCCAACTTCAGTTCAGGCCATGATCTCACAGTTCATGAGATCAAGCCCTGCATTGGGCTCTGTGCTGACAGCTCAGAGCCTGGAGCCTGCTTCAGATTCTGTGTCTCCCTCTCTCTCTGTCAAAAATAAACATTTAAAAAAATTCTTTAAGATACTAATTATCTGAAGAGCAACAAAAGCATATTGCAATAGGAATTTTAGTGTGCTTATGAGTCAGAAAAATGAAATTAAGATCCATCTATGTGAGCTTGAACCCACTATATTTTTTCATCTGTCAAATAGGACTAATTCTACCTGCTTTACTCATTTAAGAGGTTTTAGAAAGGTCAAATAATACATGTAAGTGAAAATAGAAAATCCTTTATGTACTGTAAATATGGAATACATGAAGACTACTGTGTTAAGTGAAAAGTATTTTATTACCACACCCACACAGCATCAACAGAAGCTTCAGCAATTCTGTTATTTTTTTTTTTGAAACTAAATGATCAGTGTGGATCTACTGAGGATTATACCAGTAATAAAAACTAGGCATCTAATATATAATAAGGAAATGTCCTCTTTGCTTTTCTACTTTTGAACTAATATGTTAGTATTTTATAGTTTAAAGTGTATTATGAGTTTTCCTAAAAGTATTAAAATTGCATGCTGTTATTTCCTAGATATCTAGTTTTTTTCTAGATATATTT
Organism: Crocuta crocuta; assembly: GCF_008692635.1. Classification (NCBI taxonomy): domain Eukaryota; kingdom Metazoa; phylum Chordata; class Mammalia; order Carnivora; family Hyaenidae; genus Crocuta; species Crocuta crocuta. Next base: position 1,152,508 of record NW_027531874.1, on the reverse strand, counting down.
CCCAGCTAGGTTCATTAGTCTAATCGAATGCGACAGGTAACTATTGTCCTTTGGAAATTTTTTTGCTTTAATATCCTTGCACCATACTTCACTCTTTCAATACTACTTTAATGACTTGTAGACTTTCACTCAGGTACTTCCTAATTAAGTGTATTTGCAATAGCTATAGTTTTTATTATCAAATCATTCTTGGTTCAGACTTTAGGCTGATGGTTGTTTCTTAATTGCTCAGATTTTTTTTTAATTTAATTAGCTTTAGATAGCAGAACAGATGGTCTTTGAATTCGTTGATACTATATCTATGTGGTAATATATTTTGGTTCTGTCTAATGGGGTGACTCTTCTTTTCTAAATTTTCTCATTAAACAGCACTCTTAGTTTCTCATTTTCCTTTTTTATTCAATTTATGTCAAACTTGATGTGAAATAAACATAAACTTTTCAAATTATAATCTTGGTCAAACTCAGAATCAAATATGATAGCTTAAAATTGGATAGATTTAGATTCATATATTTATGGTTATACACACCCAATAATATTGTCAATACAAGAGGAATCTTCTCTCAACCAATATGATACAATCAAACGATTTCCTAATAAATATTGGTAAGCACTTAAGGAGTGCTAAACTCCATGGACAAAATCATTAATCAAAATAAACAGTGCTCTGCTTCACCTCTCTCAAAGGGCATGTGGTCTATGGATGGGGTACAGACTGTATATTAAACTAATTATCACATTACTGATCATATGATTACAAACTGTAACAAAGGATATGAAGAAAAGGAATATAATTATATGAATGTATGTAATAAATAAGTCTAAACAGTCATAGAAGGTCGGAGAATTCTAGTTCTGGATAATCAGGGTCAATAAACTTGGTTATTGAAGAGGGTATGGAAAAATGTTTCAGAAACAGAAGGCACAGCATACATAAAGAACATAAAAGACTCTTAAATACTGAACAAACTGAGGGTTGATGGGGGGAGGGTAAAGGGGAAATTGAGTGATGAGCATTGAGGAGGGCACTTGTTGGGATCAGCATTGGGTGTTGCATGGAAACCAGTTTGACAACAAATTATATTTTAAAAAAGAATTTAATAAAAGAGCATATGGTGCATTTAGAGAAATGAAAGAAGTTCAGAGTGGCTGAAGCAGAGAAAGCAAGGAGAAGAAATTTATGAGATGAGTTTTTAAAAATTGAAATAGCAAGACATTTCAGTTTAGGGTAAAAGTTAGAGCCAATATCCCAAGAGTATAGCAAAGTTAGACTATTTTAATGGAAGGGCAATGTTACCATAATTGCTTATGAAAAGATTAGTTGGCTAATATCAACATATAAATTATGGTAAGCTAATATATCTACCATTACAGATATATAAAAATGTTGGGTAGATATACTACAAACTTCTAAAAATGAAAATAAAAGAATTTCTCCAAGAGCCAGTAAAGAAGAAAGATTGCTTCATAAAATCCTAAGAGGAATGGTAACCTAGAAAAGAAGATCAAAAAATTATGGTTATTAAAAAGGGTATTGAAGAAACAGGTAGTCCTTTAAGCTATGTGAGTCAAGGAGCTGGAATTTGTATATTTGTATAAAGCAGGAGCATTGGAAACCCTGCCGTCCCTATAAAAGGGCCTAGAAAAATTCTAATTCCTGGTTAAAGAAGCTGAATAAAAAATTAATGTAAAAACTACTGGTCAGACATTTCCACAAATTCCATGATATGCAGGCCTTCCATTATAAAAGATACAATCCTGGGATGCCTGGGTGTCTCATTTGGTTATGCATCAGAGTCTTGATTTCACCTCAGGTCATGATCTCATGGTTTGTGAGTTCGAACCTCACATCATACTCTGTGCTGATGGTGTGAAGCCTATTTGGGATTGTATCTCTCCTTCTCTCTGCCTCTCCCCTACTTGTGTGCGCTCTCGCACACTCTCACTCTCTCTCCCAAAATAAATAAACATTAAAACTTTTTAAATAAAAATAAATAAATGAAAGATACAGTCCCAACTTAAGAGAAATTTAATTAAAAAAAAGCAGATAACCTCTAATGAAGGAACAATGCAACAAACTGGATGAGGCTTAAATAGTAAAATTACTTGTAAAAGATAACAAAATGAGAACATTTAAGATTTTTAAATATAGATAGAATAGAAATCATGACAAGAGAATAGAGCACAATGGAAAAATAACACATACTTGAAAATGAATGGAATGTAGCTTCTAAAAAGAACATTACATTTAAAACTTAAAAACCTTTAAACAGCAAATTATATGATGTAGAAGAAAGGATTTTGAACAAGAAAGATCAGAAGACCCACATAGATCAAAGATAGAATGTAAAATGTAAAATGTTGCAGACATGGAAAATGGAATAAGTAGTGATCCCAAATAAAAAACAGGGAGAGGATAAAGAAGAAAATACTTGAAGAGATAATTGCTTGAATTTTCTAGAATGTTCTCAGAATAAATATTTAATTTAATGAAGAATGGCAAAGCCAATTAAAGAAATGAAAATCAATCACTTAACCAGAATATGAGAGTGAATCTGAAGAACACTACAAACAAAAGATGATTACTTGGTATGTGGCTTGCCCAATATGGTAGATAATGGGGCCATTCACTGACACCAAGAACAATGGAAGTAGAGAAGATTACGGCTAGTCAGGTCTTGAACTTAGTTTTATGTGCCTGAATGCCACTCATGTAGTGAAGCCTAGTAGGCAATCAAATATGCAGGTGTGGATCTGAAAAGTGAGATCTAAGATAGAGATATTTAATTTTCACATAAGTACATGTTAAATCAGGTTGTTTGTTTTGATCTAGCTGCCTAGGAAGAGGATGGAGATAAAGTCCAGGACTTTTTGGAACTGCATATAATAACTGATAGAAGTAGATACATCTGTAAAAGACACATGAAAAAATTTCCATAATGGAAGAAAATAAAGAAAGGTATATATTTTCATAAAAGCTAATGCAAAATACTAAGAGAAGATATTCTTCTTTATTTTCCTATATTTGCAATGTTTAAGACTGGCTCTGCATAGCATAACATCATATTAGTCTGACATTCTTCTCTTGGCATTAAACGTTAAAAGGAAAACACATTCTTCAATATATTACCATATGCAGACATCAGTGATTCTTCAGAAATGCTGGGTATTGCATATGTTCACCTTATTTCTCTACAGGTTTTCATAATCTTCTAAAGCAAGGATCTTTACGCTTTTCCTGTAAAGGAGCAGATAGTAAGCACTCTAGTTGTTGGGCTTCAGAGGTCTTTGTTGAAACTACTCAATTTTGCTATCATAGCATGAAAATAGCCATAGACAATATACAAATACTGAGACAGCATTAATCCAGAGACACTAAACATATGAGATCATTAGGGTTTAGTATGGGACAGACCCTGAGCTTTCTTAAATCTTCATAGTATGTGTAAGTAACATTTGTATGCACAGCATCTGTTTGTATTCCCCATCTTTTTGTTAGGTCAAAAAATGCTTTGATATTAAACAGAAAATAAAAATTTAGATTCAAAGAATGTGACAGGAAAAGACAGATTTAATTAGAAAATAACTACAAACCATATAAAGAGTAACAAGAGAATATAAATAGTAATTTTTCAATTAAGGAGTATGCCTTATATATGGGAAAAGGGAAATGACACAGAAGATCAAACTAATAAGAGCAACTATAAAAGAATTCATGACCCATGCAATAAAACTAAAGTATCTTTTTTTGGAAGTATCAAGACATTCACAAGAATACTTATGAACAATTATTTAGAGGAAGGAAAATAATAACAAAGAAGATATCCCCCCAAATAAAAATGTATGTGCCTGCATATACAGATACACACACACACACACACACACACACACAACTGTAACTCAGAGCTATTAGAGTGGCTTAAGAAATCTCTGCAGGACAGCACAGTTAAAAATTAAAAATAAAAATTGATGGTTATATTATTTTTGAAATATTTTTCAAATATTTATGTTAAAAAGCCTAAATACATTAATATATCTTATTTTGTCTCCTGCAATGAAAGCACTAGAGTAAAATCAGGTTTTTTTAAACAAACTGATTTCCAGGAAGAAGAGATAGACAGTTTTCTATTACTCCCACTATGTACAATTAATATCTTACGGATCATATGTAAAACATATAAAAGGTGACTTTCAAGGAGAGAGAGAAAGACAGACTGGCTAGTGACCTCCAGACCAAAAGGATAACATCAGTTGTCAGAAAATGTCACAATAGGGAGTTCTTTTCACATCATATAGCCCAGACATTTACAGGCTGAAGAAGCTAGGACCTGGAAAAGACAAGAAGTACAAACAAAGAAAAAAACAAACAAAGAAAAAATAAAACCTACTCAAAACCTGAAGGACCAGGAAAGGGGCAGCCTAGCAAAACAGAAAACTCTCGGATAACAGCTGCTCTACTGCACCCACACACTACAGAAAACAATTGTGGCTCTGCACACACCTACACCAGCAAATATGGAGTGGGTGTTCTATGCTCACCAAACATGGCACCCCGGCACCTGCCTCCCAAAACCACCAGGGTAGTGTCAAAAAAGGCTGAGTCAGGAGCCTGGAATTTCACCTCCATCAGGTGGTACGTGGGCTCACTGCTTTCCAAACACTGCAATGTCAATAGAGACCATGTGGGGACCCTAGACTTTCACCTTGAAATAATGAGGCACCCCTCCTCACCAGGCTTGGGTGCTTATCAGAGGAGTCCTACTGTACTCAATGTAAAGAAGCCATTTCCCTGTGTGGTTTTAGGGGAAGCTACAGGGGGGTCATTGACATGGGACTTCTATCCCTCCCAGCCAAGAAGGTATCAGTGGACCCCTAGAGGGCAATTGGTCCTCTCACCTCAACCCAAGAGTAAAGATGCTTCCACTGTAGTATGAACAGAGACTAAAGGGGAACCTAGATTTCTACTTCTCTTGGCTGAAATAACGGAGCCCTACCCCTGCTCTTGCAACTATAGTGTCAAAGGAAACCAGCTAAAGTAGATTTAAATAAGATCTTGTCCCAGAATCTAATAAAAATATGTCAAGGTTTCAGCTGAATATCACCCAACTTCCCAAACCTGAAAGATCTCAAATTGAATGAAGAAAACTAATCAATGATGCCAGTACCTAGATGACAAAGTTGTTAGAATTGCCTAACAATTTAAAAAGCCATAATAAAATGTTCCATTGAGTAATTACAATTTCACTTAAAACAAATGAAAAAAAGTCTCAATAAAGAAGTAGAAAACTCCAGTAAAGAAAGAGAAGACATAAATAATCAAATGGAAACTTTTGAAGTGGAAATACAGTAACTAAAATATAAATTCAGCAGATAGGTTCAATCAAAAAGGAAAAAAAAAACCAGAAAATAATCCATAAGCTGAAAGATGTAGCAATAGATATTAAGTCATCTAAAACCAAAAAATATAGGCTGAAAAAAAGTTAACAAAGCTGAGGGAAAATGCCAGCTGCAAAAAGATATACATTTTGTGATTCCATTTATACAGCCAAAGGATGAGAAAATTATAGAAATGAAGAAAAAAATAACGGTTGCCAGAGGTCATGTGTGGAGTTCGAGAAGAAGTTGTAGGAAGGTGTAACTATAAAAAGGTGACAGTGGAGATCCTTGTGGTTGGAAATGTACCTGGGCTGTATCAATGTCAATATCCTGGTAAGAATACTATACTGTGGTTTTGTAAAATGTTACCATTGAGGGTAATGGAGTGAATGGTATGCAGGATCTATCAGTTATTTTTACAACTACATGTGAACCTGCAATTATCTCAAAGTAAAATTTTCTCATAAAAAGCCATTCATCTCAAAGTGATATACAGATTTGATGCAAACTCTACCAAAAATCCAATGGCTTTTTTTCAGAATAGGAAAATATATATTAAAATATATGTGGAATTTCAAAAGAACCAGAACAGTCAAAATATTCTTGAAAAAGAAGAAAGCTGAAAGACTAACACAGATTTTAAGACTTATTCTAAAGCTACAGAATTCAAAATAGTATGATACTTATATAAACATAGAAAAATATATTGCTATAGAATAATTTATTAATTTGGGACCTCATAAGTATACTCTCATATCTGTGGTCAACTAATTTTTGAAAAGGTGCCAAGAACACTTCCTGGGGAAAGAACATGTTTTCAGTAAATGGTGCAGGGAGAACTGGATATCTACATGCAAATGAATGACATTGGATCCTTACTTTGTACTTCACACAAAAATAACTCAAAATAGATCAAAGATCTCTATTTATGAAGCAAAACTATAAAGCTCAGAGGGGCGCCTGGGTGGCTCAGTCGGTTGAGTGTCCAACTTGGGCTCAGGTCATGATCTCATGGTTCGTGGGTTCAAGCCCCGCATCGGGCTCTGTGCTGACTGCCAGCTCAGAGCCTGGAGCCTGTTTCAGATTCTGTATCTCTCTCTCTCTCTCTCTCTCTCTCTCACAACTCTCTCTCTCTCTCTGACCCTCCCCTACTCACACTGTCTCTCTCAGAAATAAAAAAAAATTTTAAACTATAAAGTTCGGAGAAGAAAACGTGCAGACAAATCTGTATAACATTAGATTTGGCAATGGTTTCTTAAATATGACACCAAAGGCACAAGCAAGAAAAGAAAACTTAGGTAAATTGGACTTCATTAAAATTTCAAGATTGTATCAAAGGACACTATCAAGGAAAAATAAGATAATCCACAAAATAGGATAAATATTTGCAAATCATATATCTGGGAAGGGATCACTATCTAAAATAAAGAAAGAACTACCACAGCTCAACAAGAACAACAAGACAAATAGGAGAGAGGGCAAGATGGCTGAGAAGTAAGGAGCTCCGTACTTGCACTCGCGCCCATACATCACACGGAAAAGATCTGAAGCCTTTGGAAACCTTACAAAACCTGAGAGATTGNTCAGTCAAATCTCTGACTTCAGCTCAGATTTGATTTCACAGTTCATGAGTCTGAGCCCTGCGTCAGGCTCTGTGCTGACAGCTCAGAGCCTGAAGCCTGCTTTGGATTCTGTGTCTACCTTTCTCTCTGCCCCTCCCCTGCTCATGCTGTGCCTCTCTTTTTCCCTCAAAAATAAACATTAAAAAATTATAAAAAATATAATATAGATTATTGATCTTCCCTTTGCTACAGGGTACCTGAGCAAAATAGGGTTTAGGTTGTTTGTTTGTTTGTTTGCTTTTTATCACATTGGGTAAGAGTTATATAGAAAAAGACTTGATTCTGAATCCAAAATTGAAGTTGGATTGGAAGTATTGTTTGACATGAAGTGTGCTAGTGCTATATATGTATACTGTGTCTACCACTCTTATTCTCAGAGTATTGCCTCTTGACCCTTAACAAATAAAAATAAATAAATATTGCAAACATTGAAGAAGTGCCTAGTCAAATACTAAGCTTTAGTAATGGTATTCCAAACCCTTAATTTCAGAGCTTGAGCTCTTTTTTTTACTACTTTATCCTTGAACCTAGAATAATGCCTGGAACCATGTAGGTGCTTAGTAAATAAATGCTAAAAGAATGAAGGGAAAACCAAACCTCACTCTCAAGTAATCATTATTTTATTTTCACATCCCTTAATACATCATCAAAATATTGCAAGGTTATTCTTTCCAATTTACAAAGACATGAAGTTCTAAGATTCTTTCATATTTATCTCAAATGATCCTCAAATTATGGTATCTTCTTTCCCAACTTAATTCAAGGGAGAGTTTGTTGCCCTCCAAACTCTTTCATTGGTCTGCTGGAAAACAACAAGAACAACAACGAACCTTCAGTATCTGCTGTTTGTTAATAGGAATCTTCAGAACTATTAAGTTAAGGCAGCCTATAGATTAGACTTGAGTTCCATGGAAAACATAAAAATCACCCACCAATAAATAATTAGCAACCTTACATAAGCTTTGTAGCATCTGCTTTAAGTCTCATCTAATTGTATCTAATCCCAAATCAGTAGGCTTTGCAAGCCTTTGCCTAATGAAAGATTTTATCATAAGTCATCAAAATGGACTATAAGAGAGTTATTTTTTCCTTCATCCCTTCTAGGCATTCTAATCCTTTTCCTTTTTAAGAAATGACATTTTGCTTTGTTCTTTGATATTTGTCAAAATGATGACCATTAGAGAAACTAGACAATAGCAGGAGCTACGAACAAAACTAAGTGCTCAGTAAATATCCCAAGTGATCTATTGATTTACTGTAGTCTTAATTATTCTGCACCTAACTACAGCTTTTCTCTTTCAGATTGTCCAGAAATGATAAAACCTTTAAAATAACAGTGTCTGTGGGAGAAATTATTTCGTCTAAATGTGACCTACTGTGAAAATCCAGTAATGTTATTATGCTTCCTTTTTAAAAATTTTTAAATTTTAATAACTTTAATTACATTTATATTTCCAATAAATACATAATGAATTCTAGCATACGGTAAGGGGACATGCTGTGGTCTAAAATGGGGGAAAAACTAATTTAGGAAGCTGGTTTTAATCCAATTTCTAGATAGCAATCTTTAATCTTATAATTATTTTTCTTTCAATTATTGTTTAAAGATTTGCTCCTATTGTGGGATATTGAGACAATAACAGTAATTCAGAGAACAACCCAAGGAATATAGGGAATTCCTCCTTACTCCATAGCGAATATTAAAGGTATGGAAGCAAAACAAAAAAAAAAAATAAAGTAAAACACAAAGTACCATATAACTTAATTTGTTATAACAGTAAGTTAGGATATCAAGAACTAAGCTTACATAGGTATAATGGTAATATAACTAAATATCCAAAAATTTTAAATTTTATTATACAGATGGATCCCATTATTTTTTAAAATTGCAGATAAATTTGTTTTGTTTCTCCCAGTGGAGATTTTTGAGTATTTAATTAAAGGCCTCATTGCCCCATCATTAAATTCAAAGAAGCATATCTAATCTGAACACTTAAATGTAATGTCACTCATTAGTCTTTAATGAAGAGAAACTTATTCTTTCTCTAAAGAACAGCTGTAAAAATAGTATCTGTCACCTACAAAATTATATATTCCCAAGATTATTAATGTGCATTTAATGACTTTGAAATATGTCTTTGCAACAGTTATTATGCATGTTTCTTTCTTTTTGGCTTCATCTGTAAAAGAGGTTAATTGAAGTCAGAAAGCCTGGAATTCTCATGCACCGCAGGATACCACAATGAAGCAGAAGTTGAAATCTTCCCAGATACTTAAAACAGATTTGGCATGAAGCTGTTTGGCTTTCTCTACCACACATTCTCTTATTGGTCCTGCACCTTGATAGCAGTTTTTCAAATGTCTTAGTCATAAAATCTGCTTTTAGACAGTTAAAATTCATCTGGAGCTCTTTTTTCTGGGATCTAGTCAACAAGAAAATTGATTTTAATGTCTGTGCCATTACCTGACTCTGCAAGATGGAACTCAGAGTAAGGAAGGTGGATTGCAGTTGATTCTCTAGTGTGATATTGTGCTCATTATCACCATTACATTATCATCAAAAGCAGCAGCACAATCAGCACCAACTCTGTCATTCTTGAAAAGCATACTTAGATCTATTATATACTGAATTCCTAAAGTCTATATACTTGATCACTAGGCCATGTTAGCACTCTAAACCTATTCTTTTTCTTTTTAAAGACAAAGCACTAATTAGTTGTCATGGTATTCAGCCAAATATCTAGACCAAAAAAAATTTAAAGCAATCACTTGTCCATGCATATCACATAGCCTTACACCAGGCTTTAATACATTAAACATCTATATTTTTTATTGAACTTTTTAGGTTTTATCTAGGAAATTTAGTATCACGTAGGTAAAACTTTGTTATGTTTTCAAGTATATTACTACCTTGTTAAACACAGTTCATTATGAAGCAAAATCCAACATTAAGTACCACCTTAAAGTGCATCTAACATGGTTTCATTACAGGACCAACTAGCATATTTCATTGTAGATGAATTTGCATATGTACTTGTTCTATGGCATAACTCCAGGAATGACAAAATAGCATTATTCTATTTATTTATTCATGCAACAAATATTTACTCAGTTTCTCTTGTGCCAGACATAGTGCTTTGTGCTAGGAGTATAATACTATAAAGTCTCACATTTGTGTATATAAATACATTTATTTCACAAGTATAACTATGTGTTTTCCCCTTTGTTGGGAAAGTGTTCTTTATACTCAAAATATTTCATATATATATTTTTTTTACAACAGGAATGTGAACCACAATAATATAAGGAAATGCATTGCTTCTGAAACTATTAGCAACATTCAAAAAAAGTTTAGATGTCATACATGGCTTTTATAATCCAACTTCTATATCACATTACATAAGACATACCTAGTGGGTATCCCAGTATACCTGTTTTTTTTTTTTTTTTTTTTTGGTTTAATAAAAGGAGGAAAAGAGTAAGATGAAGTCCCTTTATTTTTAAAGTAACTGGAGTGTTTGAATTTTTCTTGAAGCCACTTAGACACATGAAATCTTCCAAGACAAGTTAAAGTTTTATAGCTACCATATTTAATTTAATTTTTTAAATACTTTTGAAATAGATACTCTTTGCAAGACTGGACATCCTGAAAATCTTCTTTCCAGTATCCTTCTCTGCCTTCCCCATCTTCCTAGACCCAATCAATTTATATCAAATAACCGAATATTTAAGAAATAGATCTCATCTTTTAAGGATCTGCTAAAAATTCACTTTTCCTATCAAACTTCCCTTCAGCTATTAACTACACTTTATTTTGTTTCTACATTGTTTCTTGTTTTCATTTTAGATCATAATAATGTACTAATTTCATTACATATGTTTATAAGTATAAACTATATAAAACTGTTACTCTGCTGCCTCAGATGTAGTTTTATTCAAAATATAATCCTATATATAAAAGATAAGGAAAAGTAATTCACTTTCATACTGAAGAAATGTCCAAAAAGTTATATTTCTAAACCATATAGAATTTTAAAAATCTTTTTCCTAATCTTTATAATATTCAGAGTCATATACATATAAGGTTGACAATGTAAAAGCACTGAGTTGGTCAAAAGTCAAAGGAGTAAGCCATTGTAGGTTGTTAGAGATGAGATCATAGCTGAAATGATTGACAGTGGGGCTGCTAACTAGGAAAGTGGTTGACAAAATACAATGAATTTTTATGGTTTGGAAAACAAAACCTGTACTGTCAAAAATCTTTGTCTGCAAATAAGAGAGATTTAATTCAAACTGACGTGGTCATGTCATGGAGTCTAGGGACAGTCCTCCATCATGGCTGGATCCAGATTTTCAGTGTTATCAAAAATTACATGCTGGTTTTGTTCTCAGCGGGGCTTTTCCCCTATGGTTGACTGTACAACTCAAGATCTATATTCAGCCAGCTCAACAACTTCAGTAAAAAGAAATCTCTTTCCCCAAAGTTCCGGCAAGAGTTACAGGATTAACTCTTATTCCCAAACTTGGGACACCCAAATTAAGACTATGGCTACTTAAATGAGGTCTCCCGGATATCCTAGAAGGTGAGGATTTGCTCAGCCCCATCTAACTGGCAGGACTGAGAGTAAAGGCAGAATCCAAGGAGCTGTCACCAGAAGAGAGAGATGGAGGCTGGTCAGAGAAAACAACAAATGTGTACTACCCATGACATGAAATAAAATATCTCGTGGATGAATATTCTTGTTTTACAAAGGTTTTCATGCTAAAATACCAAATGGAGACCGTAAGATAAAAGGATACATCATCAATCATCTACAGAAACTTTCCACATTTCAAATTTTCAGAAATTCACTTTCCCTTCTATTATATTTTCATATCAACAGTATGAATTATATCTTTTGAAACCTTAGTTGCCCTGCTCTATTGACTAAAAAGAGAAAATAACTCAACTGAAAGAGCCGTTTTTTCTCTGTCTTTCTGTACTCTACATCTATATATGCATATAGATCATATATATGATGCATTTCAATTCTTCTCAGAGTGCCCATTAAGGACAGTGAGTATATATGGTACCACTTCAAAGAGCTCAGTGAATTTATTGAACTTTGCACTTGGTCTAATTTGTTTTCCATCTCTTACTTCTCTTCCTAGAATGAATGTGCGTGCACATAGAGTCTTGTATGTGTAAACATTTCCCTCTGACACCTCTTATGTGTGGAAATTGCTTTGCATTTATGCATTTCTCCTCCTCTCCTCCCCTCCTCTTTCATTTATCTCTAACCTCTGTCTCTACTGGGGCTCTGATCTACAATCTCAGAGATATTTCTAAGGCTTTGCCATTTGTAAACGGACTCCAGTTCAGCCCTGCTTCTTCATAAACTCACTGTTTTCTCTTATTCTCCTACCATCAAAATTCTTTAGAAACAGTCTGCAATGTCTCTTACATCTAACCTCATTCATTTTTAAAATCTACCTTACAGTCTGACTTCTGGGCCCATCCACTCTGCTGAACTGTGGTCTTGTTAACACTGATTATAAAAAACCCAAGAATAATGCCTCCGTCTCTGTAATAATGTAATATTGTAACAACAATTACAACAACAGCAACTAAAATTAATGCAACATGGGTGCTGGGCCCCATGCTAAGTTTTTTTTATAAGAATTATCTCTGTGTTTCATTAATTCTCAAAACATCTTTAATAGGCCCTGTTTTAAATCTCCACAGAAAACTGATACTCAGGAATTTGAAGTAAACTGTTTAAGAGTGACATAGCCAGGCTCAGTTCTAGTGTCTTTATCCACCACTGTAGCATATGTGTTTCTGCTCAGTCCATGCCCTCTTAGGGGTCACCTTCCTATCACCTCTCTGGTTGTACCCTTCTAAAGAGGATATAATCTCAGAAATTTTCAGTCGTAACAAACCGCCAGGTATAATGAGTATTCTCTGTCCCTACCTGTCTACTTTTTAAACAATGACAACAGCATTGTAAAGTTGTATCTATCGCGGGAAACATATCTGTTAACCTGTTTCCTTCCCTTAAGATCAGAACACCTGGAATGCAAGGACCATTTCTTATATATTTATGCACATTCAGCCCAAGCACAATGTCTCTAAATAAATAACAGCTAAAGGAGTACAGCAAATAAGTACTTTGTGTAGCTTATTCTACAGCAGAGTTGGCTCTCAGTACATGGGAGTTAGGTATCTGCATAGGTGTCTCAGTCCCAGTGCTAATTCTTGCTCTTCCACTCACCTTGTAAATAGCAATATGGCAATTTATTTCTCAGACACAGGCATGTGACCAATTATGTGATGTTTGTTTTACCTATGAAACAACTTATGAGAAAAGATAATGCAAACCTTGTGCTGTCTTTTCACTACCCGCATTCTGCTAAGATTAAGGAGGCATTTTGGGAATTCCTATAAAGAAAATGATACAGGACTAAATGAGAAGGGAAAATACTCTTCCCCAGCAACCACTGTACTTTAAAAATGACACTTCATTCACAATCTCTTGGGTAACCAATATCAGTAAGAGTTGGAGTATGCTGTAGGACTTAAAGTAATTTCATTCGTGTCAGAGATGTGACTTATTACACAAGATATACCTGCTGTGTCGTTCTCTCTTACTCACTGATTTACTGTACAAGTTTATCAGTTACATTTAGGAGCCTGATCTTGCTTTCTACTTAAAACACACAGAAAGTCTGAACACTCAGGGGAAAGTACCCTGCAATTTGAGCCGCCATACTTTCCATGTGTCCAAGGTAGTTGATCTTGCTTAGATTCGTAAGTAAAATGGAAGTCAAGTATAGAAGAGGAAGGAAAGGAATCAGAGACCGTTCCACACTGAACTAACTTCTAAGATGCTCTGCACTTTCTGTGGAATATTGAAGTCCTTGAAATATAGTCACATTCCTTTCTATCCGAACCAATAATCTCATTGAGCTGAACATTCTTAACAACCTCTGGTTTCATTTTTGTGGCACTACACTGATAATGCCCCATTATGCTTTGGGTTATCTGCTCTATTAAAACTTATACTTCCATCTACTTGAAAGAAAAAAGCAGCAAGGAAAGGAAATTTGAGTTGTGTTACTAAACTTTGAGATGCATTATTATTCATGATTAACTCATTTGTGTGCAGTTTAATTGAATTGTGTATCTTCACTTTAAACGTGCAAAGTTCATTGGGTGTTGGCCCTCATTTTTGAGGTAAAAACAAGGAAATCAACTCATGCATGCACTGCTGAATAAACAAACACTTGTTTTTAAACTATTCCTAAATAGATTCTTCTTCTGGTTCTCACATTTACCTGCATTAGTAATATGACCCATTTACTAAGTACTGACAAACACATAACCAGGATGGTGGTGCCTGAAATTCTGGAACATCTAGCCTCTACAATGTTGGAAATGAGGCAAGAGGTTGACATTCTCTTTATTAAGGTTGCAAAGGTTCTGTCCTCTGTAAATTTCAAGCTTAGCTGTTCTAGAAAAGATAACAGTATTCCCAATCTAGCGAGCTTAAATTTCTATTTGTCATAATTTTGCTGTGGTCCTCTGGGTGTTCTCAGTGGTAGACGACATGGGACATAGATATACTGAGTTGGGGTGAATTTTATTGTTGTGTTACTCAGAACAGAGTGTATGTCCCTCCATCCATCAGCAAAATGCTGAGCATATTGCACTATGGTAGTTGAGCAGAATGCAAAAATCTTCCCTACCCTCTGATAGAATTGAAATTTTGTCGAGAAGATGAGCGATGCATGTATAAGAAAGAATCTCAATGTGCCGACTCTTAATTTTAGCTCAGGTCATGATCTCATGGTTTGTGGGAACAAGCCCTGTGTTGGGCTCTGGTGCTGACAGTGTGGAGCCTGCCTGGAATTCTCTTTCTTTCTCTCTGCTCCTCCCCCACTCTCTCTCTCATTCATATTCTCTCTCTCACCCCTTCTGTCCCTCTCTCTGTCTCTCTCTCTCTTTCTCTCTCCCTCCCTCTCTCGCTGCCTCTCTCTCTCTCTTCCTCTCTCTCCCTGTCTCGCTCTCACTCCCTCCTCCCCCTTCCTCAAAATAAATAAACTTACAAAAAAAAAAAGAGAGAGAGAGAGAGAGGCACCTGGGTGGCTCAGAAGGTTAAGCTTCTGACTTCAGCTCAGGTCATGATCTCACAGTTCATGAGTTTGAGACCCACATCAAGCTCTGTACGGACAACATTAGGCAACAGATTAGGTGCTGAAAAGTGATGAGAGAGTAACAGTTATTGGACTAGATAAGAGAAAGAGCTAGTTTTGAATATGCAGTGTGACCAGAAACTGAGTCCAAAGTCAGGTTCAAAGTACAAGTCAGATCTTGATTACTTAAAAGGAGTAGAATGTCATAGGTGCATGAAAACGTATAAAGAAAGGAAAGAGATGGAAATTGCAATTCTAAAAGCTAACTTTTATTGAGTATTAAGTCTGTGCCAGGCACAGTAGTAAATGTTTTGTGTGTAAACTCTTTCAGGGAGAAATTAGAGATATAGTTGAAAGCTTTAAATAGTCAATAAGGTGACGCAGCTTTTATTCCTTGTTTGCCCACACTATGTGATCTCTACCACGCTCATACATTTTCCTCTATGGGCCTCCATTTTTTCATTTGGCAAATTAATAGCATGCACTGGGCAGTCACTCAAGATTCCTCCTGCTCCAAATTCTATGTCATAAGGTCAACATAGGAAACATTATCAATATTAGAATGAAAACAAACTGAAAATTATTTTCAGATGTGGGGTTTGGCACAAAGTCACTGGGATCACTTAGTTGTTAAATATTGTGTTGAAGGCATTTTGCCATGTCACCTCATTTTCTTTACACCTGAATTCTGTAAAAACTAAGGTACTGAACAACACTTATTTATGACTTTACATAAGGGAAACCCATTCATATGCCTATAAAGAACAGGTAGCTAATGTAAATGAATAAATAGTACCGCATAGTGAACATGGTTATCTGGGAAGCAAATGCTCTGTCTAAACAGGGAAGTCACTACCAGTCCCTGAAATTGTTACTTCTGTGGCAAAGATTTTGGGTCATCTGCTTTGCTGTGATGAAGACAGAATTCAGAAGGATGAAAACAGTAATCATCCTTAAGCCATTCCTAATTTCTAGGTTCTCTTCCAAGTACTTTTTACATCATCGTATGACTCATAATGCCAGAGATAAATCTCCTATTTCCTATTTCAGGTAAAAGGGACTTGAAGCTCAGAGAAGTTAAGTAACTTACCCAATTTTTATTCACATTGAGAAAATGAGAAGATGATGACAAATTTCAAACTCAGGAACATCTAACTATAAGGCACTTTCCCCCACCAATATCCAATGCTACCCAGTGAGACAGGAAAGCAGTGAACAGAGAGTAGGAAATATAATGTTTGACCATGTTTCTCTTCTTGAATTAAATTGTTGAATAACATCTGGACATCTTGTTCAAAGAGATGGAAATATTTTAAAAATATATCACATTAAAGCTGAGAGGCGGCAATGGGAGTGAATAAACCATAGTTCTGGGTCCCTCAGGTGGGAAAACTGACATCTGTGGGCACCATGCAATTCATTCTATAATCAGGGTCTAGTTCATCTATTTCCAATTGCTTTTTCTCCTTAGGTACAATCACTTATCTGTTCTTTACTTGACGTTGTTCAGAGTAGTTCATGCATTTCTATATGAAATATTTTGTTGGATCTCAGAGTTGTTAGTTTCAAGGTTACCTTTTTGCTGGTATTTAGTACTTACTTTTCTGCATTATAATAATTGTTTATTTTTTAATCTTTGTTTTATTTATTATGTGGCTTCCTTGTCTGCTACCCATACCAGTCCCCAACCACAGCAAACCCTCCTACCAAGCCAGGGCCCCTGCTCAGTCTCTTCCAAATTCACTTACCTGACGACTTCTGTCCAAGCACCACACAGTCCGAGGGGAGTTCCACCTGCAGTCGGCTCCCAGGTGTCTGTAGCTTATATCAAAGCCTTTGATGAGAAATTTTTTTTTTCTTTTCAAGACATATTGGAAGCAGTCTCCAAACGTGTATCAAGTTAATCCATCATTAAAATACTGAACTCTCTTTCCCTCATCAGTATAGTTAAGAGCTTTATAGCATCCAAACCAACCCACCTGTTAAATATCTCCAGCAGTCTGCTACTGGGAGCTGATTTTCAGGACAGTAACAACTTTATAATTTGGACAACTTTAATCAAAATTCTTACCTTGGCAGATGCCATCTTTTTGCTTCAATTCCATACTAGGCCTTCTCACAGTCTGTTTGTTGAAGTTTTTGCCCTTTATTTGATCCCCAATGATTTCTTCTTTCCTGTATTCCTCTAGATTAATATCTAACAGCTGTTTGTCTAGCAAAATTCTTCTATAATTAAGACTTTACTCCTCTACACCATTTATTTTCAAACCTCAACTATATTAACATGTTTGGTAGTTTAGAGAAAGTTTTTTTGCTATCATTTCTTATCCGTGCTCTAAAATAAATATCTACTTAATGGACAACGATATCCCTTGGCCCATTGATACTAATATGAGTGCCATTAGTTAAAAGTGGAATGAATTCATTTAAAAATGTTTACAAAGACTATGAATGCTAATATATTTTTACATTAGAGGATTTATTCTTAG
The DNA here is from genome assembly GCF_008692635.1 of Crocuta crocuta. Lineage (NCBI taxonomy): Eukaryota > Metazoa > Chordata > Mammalia > Carnivora > Hyaenidae > Crocuta > Crocuta crocuta. The sequence goes on along the minus strand of NW_027531874.1, from coordinate 1,134,846 downwards.
CATTTGGAATCATTTTATTTAATTGGTATCAGCTATTCTCACATAAATAAATGAATAAATAAGACTCAAATTGCTAGCCCCCAGTGACACAAGAGAAGCTGATTTCCGGCACCTTCCTAGACCTTGTCACTGATTACTACACTCACATCCATCCACTTAATGAGAAGAACCATTTCAGCTGAGACAACATGGTTTTGATGTAGACGCTTAGACAAAAATGTATGAAGTTTGTTTCTTTTAGAAAACATCTCATTAGACACAATTAAGGTATACAGAAAGGGGGTACTGAAATTCTATAGTTTATTGCCAACCAAATACCTTAACCATTCACTAATAAATCTCAGCAACTAGGTTAATTCACCAGTCAATTTAAAGCAGTTGTGATCATATTGGAATCAGCAGCTTAGAGTTAATATGCTCTCTCCCACTGGAAGCTTCTGAGGTGAAACTAAAGGAACAAATAAATAAACAGCCATAACCTCTTTAAAAACAGTACATGGAAGAGGTATCTAGTTAATTATTTGACAGAAAAATAAATTTGTCATGCTGTGAAGTTTGGTGGTTAACTTTAAAACAAAAAGGGAAAGTTTAAAGCATTAACAAGTAGTGGTGCCTGGGTGGCTCAGTTGGTTAAGCATCCAGCTTCGGCTCAGGTCATGATCTCGTGGTTTGTGAGTATGAGGTCCACATCAGGCTCTGTGCTGACAGCTAAGAGCCTGGAGCCTGCTTTGGGTTCTGTGTCACCCTCTCTCTGACTCTCCCCTGCTGCTCGCTCTCTCTCTCTTTCTCTCTCTCTCAAAAATAAATAAACATTTTTTTAAAAAAGCATTAACAAGTATATATTTTGGCTCAGGATTCAATGTGACTATAGCATAAGAAAGTTTGTCCATCTAGATCTGTGGTCTACCTCTCAAATACAGTAGCAGGCATTATCAAAGATGTTACCCAAATATCAGTCACTTATTCAATAATATAATTAAGGATTTTTTTTTCAGGCACAAGTTAACTGTTTTGAGATTATGAGGAGGTGGTGAGATAGTCCTTAACTTTGAATTTTCAGGGAATTAACAAGTTCCTTTTTGGAACCACTCTCTGAGTCCTTATTTATTTCAGTAGTATGTCTCTTGCTACACATGCTTAGGTTACAAACTTGTGGATAGTCCTCCACAAGAACTATTGCTGCTGTCAGTCGTAACTACTGAAAGGACACTGATCACAGGAATTCTTAGAAAATAGAATAAACTAGTGTATTGGATTTTCTTATTGGAAATACCCATGCATTACAGACTGTGTACTATATGTGAAACACTGTCCTATCCACATATCATTCCATTTACTCTTTATGGTAGCCCAGGAGGCTGCCCTGTAATGAACATCATCACTTCCACTTCAGGTGTGGAAGCTTGGTCTCAGAGAGGTTATACAACTCCCTCTTAAAGCGCCTAGAAGGTACTAGAGACAGGTTTTGAAGCTAAGTAGTTTGTCTCTACAGCTTAAGCTCTTAATACTATTTCATTCAAAGTCTAGGTATTGGTATGAGTAAATAGATTCATTTGAGTCAGATTGCTAAAGTGAATTAGTGGTTGATTGCTCAACATACAGAAATAAGCTCCATAAATCCCATGTATCCTTTTATTTTTTAAGATTTTACCAGGAGAAAATAGCTTCCAAGGTTAATCTCAGGTGACATGCAAAACTAGTTTCTTTCTTTTTTAAAATATTTTTCTATTTTAGTATGAAAACCCCAGGCTTGTATTTTTGCAGAATACAATGAATTTTTTTGCAGAATATTTAGTGCTCAACAATTATTCCATATGCTCCCCTGTGTCTCCCAGACTTCCTTTGAAATTATGCTGGGCCCATGTATCTAGTTTGGCCCATGGATGCTGACAGAAAATGGCATGTAATATGTCTTGGCTAAGACAGTTCATCCATTCCCCTGTTTCCCTGCAGTGTCCCTAGAAGCTATATCTTTCATGTGGCATGGCTACAAGGTGCAGAAGGGCTGCCCAGGATTCACTGGAATGAGTTTATGTGAAACATTATATTAAGTGACTGAGATTTGGGGGTATTCATAGCCTAACCTAATCTGACTAGTACTGAAGTTTAATTGCTCATGGGTTGAAAATGGAGGTATGTGTCCATCAATGCATGTCTTTTCTGTCACCTCAGAGACACTCTTCCTTGGAAGACAGAATTTGTTTTATGTGTTAGCCATTAGCAGGATGCCCAGAATCAGCCATTAGCCAGTGCTTCCTAACAGCATGGACAGCCCTCTGGGTTTCTGGGTACATAGAAATTGGAGATGATGATGCGTGTCTGATTAGGAAGTGAGCTCATTGTCACCTGTACCCTTTAGCATGTGGGTGGGCATACTGAAGTCTCTCTGCTCACCCATAATGAAAGGGGTGTGTAAATTTTCTGTAGTAGTCATCATTGTCCCTCTGTTGAGGCAAGTCATAAAAACCTGTGCTCCTCTCTGGCAGAAGTCCAGGAAAATCAAAGACATTTGTTTAGACTCTTTGGTAAGGATGACTTTCTGTCAAAATTTTGTCATGAAAAAATGTCAGGTGAAAGGAAAGGCAAAGTAATGTTGCCATCTTCCCCCTTCTCATTTTTTATTTTTTAAATGTTTATTTATTTTGAGAGACAGGGAGACACAGCAGGAGTAGGGGAGGGGCAGAGGGAGAGGGAGAGAGGGAAAATCCCAAGCAGGCTCTACACTGTCAATCTCATGAACAGGAGCTCAATTACATGAACCAGGAGATCATGACCTGAGCTGAAATCAAAAGTCAGACACTTAACCAACTGAGCCACCCAGGTGCCCTTGCCCTCCCCATTTTTAGAGAAATAGGCCTTTTTAAATAAAATATATGATATTCTAGATCTTAACAGTTTCAACAATCTGAAATGAAACTACCATTTGAATAAAAATCTGTACTGTTTGACTTCCTGACATGTACTGCATCAAAATTAAATGTTTAGATTTAAGGAAGAAAGTTTAAAATATATCTCTTGGTGTTTATGTTACAGCCTGGGACTTTACTAGAAGAATGTGAGAAAGCATCTCCCCATTCTTAAATATCCAAAATTATATCTCATAGTTCCAAAAATATCACGTATTTAAAGATCTCAACTTCAGATTATTTCTCATTGTTTCACTGCAAATAGTTTCTACTTCATATAAAGAGTACATAAACTGAAAGAAACTATTAATTGCCAAATAACAATGATATTGGACAATCTGAGATCATCTATTCTGAGAACTTATCGTCATGCCTTTCAAATTATCTCCAAATCCCACCTGCTTTTAGATCTTCAGAAGCTGGCTTTCTGTTTTGCTATGATTGCTCAATAGAAAATAAACAGATGGGGCTGAAAAAAATCCAGAAATACAAATGGGGTAGAAACTGCCTCAGGCTTTTGAACAGCATCAAAATAAGGGTTGGCTTTTTTTTTTTTTTTCTGTTTCACAAACAAATCTGGAACACAAACCTGGATATGGTTTCACTTTCAACCACCATCAAATGTTTTATTTTGTTTTGTTTCTCTTAAAATCCAAAGCTAATTTGGAGGATTTCCTTTTTTTTTTTTTNGTTGGGTGCGAGGGAGAAATTTGTGTAAGACATTAGGATATATGGATTCACTTATTTCAGCAGTGAAGAACTTCAGGGTCACTAATCTCATTAATTAAATTGCTTTCAAATAAAGGCCAGGTCCATTGACACCTGACAAAGATAAATTATGCCTAGAATAGATTTCACTTTTCCTGCATATGCTTGCCCTTTATGTGTTGACTTCCACATATGGGAATCTAAGTTAAACATATTTCTATGTTTCTAGTACCCTATTTTTTACCTACTTTTTTGTTTGTGCAACTTTGCCAGAAAACTTCAGGTGTTGGACTTTGAAGGGAAAACTGAAGGGCAGAGATAATAAATGCTCCAGCCCTACAGGGGACAGGAAACAGTTGCACAGGTTCTACACACCAGTCAAAGGCATAAACTGGGACTTAAGTCCAACTTGTGTTCTGTTCTCTAAGCCCCAGAACTCTTGGTGCTGCATGAATATGAATGAATAAGGTTTCCAATTAGTTCTACCCCTGGCTGTATTTTTTTGGATCATCCAGAAGAAATGTATTTTTCTGTCTCTCACAAAGGCTTCATATGGTCCTTGTAATACCCTGGTTGCTCTAAATCAAAGAAGTGAAAGTTGTTGTTTTTTACACTCTCGACTTCTAAGGTTAACAATTATAGTACAATTCCAGTTAGTTCAGAATCACAAGCAGGAAAAGCCTCAAAAAGTAAGGTTAAATTAGGTGGTTTTGAAATTCCAGATGAAGTCTGACAGTCTATCAAAAATAGAGGAATGAAGACTGACACGTTGACAGTGGCGGTAAACTTCAGCATGGCCCTGAGAAGCAAGACCATAGGATTTGGGTTCAGCCAATCTGTACTCAAATTCTGGTTCTTTCCCTCTGCTAACTGTACGTATGCAACTATTTACTACATACTTTTTAGCACCCCATCTCTTTATAGGTAAAATTAGCAAGAGTGCCAACCTCACAGAGCTAGTCTGTGACGATGTATAATGTCTTAGTACACTTAGGTGGTTCATTAAGGATGGTCATTATACCAGCATGAACATCACTGTCATTATTGCAGGTTTGTATCTTGAATTCCATATACGCATGCTAAAAAAAAGTATGTCTTCAGTCCTCACTCTTTTTTAACTTATCAGAATAAATGGACTTGGGATCAGGACATCTGCATTGACACACTTATTATATCATTCTAATTAAACATGCATATGAAAATGTCAGAGAAGAGTTCCTGAGTAACTCAGTTGGTTCAGCTCTTGATTTCCGCTCAGGTCATGATCTCATGGTTCGTGAGATTGAGCCCCGTGTTGGGCTCCATGCTGACAACATGGAGCCTGCTTGTGAGTCTCACTCTCCCTCTCCCTCTCTCTCTCTCTCTCTCTCTGCCCCTCCCCCACTCATGCTCTCTCTCACACTCAAAATAAATAAATAAACATTAAAAAAGAAAAGAAAATGGCAAAGAGAGAAAATTTGCTTCATAGATAATGTGAATCATCCCTTTGTTTTAATAGATTAAGAAACATATCCATGTTAGCTTAGTCACTTTTCAAAAGTCAATTAGTTTTCCTACTCACCATTCTAAGTATCTTCCAACATTTTGATGAGCTTCATCATTTAAAAAATCATTGCAACTTTATTCTACCCATCATGGAAAGATGAATCAAAGACAAGGCCAAGCGTGTTCCAGAGAGATGAACAAGCTGTTGAATTTTCTTGCTAGAATACAACCATGCTGTAATGTGCCATGTTCTTGCTTACCCCTACTCTCTGTCTTAATGTTTGTTCAAGTCTAAACTGCAGGCCACAGACCTGTTGTGGGTAGAACGGTCCTTCCTCAAGGTCCTGCTACCAAATGACATTTATGTACAATAGGCTATGATTGATAAGTCTGGAAATATATAAGTAAAATTGGTCAGTGGCCTCCAACTCTGGTTGTCTTAATGATTGATATCAGCTTTTCCCAAAACTAAAGAAAAAGATCACTTTCCCATTGATTGACTAAGAGGCCAAGAGGCACTTTGTTGTGAAATTTTGTCAGGCCACATTCTAATGAGCTGTCTGGTATAGAACTGGTATTGAACTATTGTAGAAGATTTGAAGATTTATTGGTCAGACTTACAAACACACAAGAATGACCAAACCAAATATTTTTCTTCCAGTTCTACCAGTTGAAAAAATAATGCTTAAAAACTAGAAGCAGGCTTAGAAATCATCTGACAAGTTTTTTTAATGCTGTAGGAAGGAAACAAAGGCCCTGTAAAGTCAAATAATATAGAGATAAATAATATATTGCCAAATGGCAGTTTAGTAGCATATCTAGTACAATAAGAGGAGTAATGCCAACCAACTTTCACTCAAACTTCGTTCTAGGAACTTTATTTCTATTAACTCATTAAACTTCCACATTCCATTTGCAGTGAGCAAAGAACTCAGGATGGTTGAGTAACTTGCCAAAGATCACATAGCTAGTACATAGAGAAGCTAAGATGTGAACGATTATATTAGACCACAAACCATTATGCTTACACCCAGTTCTTACTTTTCCTATTCCATCCTGCCCTCACTCCCCAGACTTCCAGTCTGCTGGTTTAGTGCACCGTTTTCATTCAAACTCTTGAAATTAAATTGATTTTGTATATGATATCTGGGTTCATCAAGGCTTCAAGAAACACTTTATTGCCAAGCTGTTAGATGTCAATAAATGAAAATTGTAAGATGGGTTTATAAAGCCAGTAGACAAGAGTTCTGCACTCCCAAATGTCACTGCTGTCATTTAGATGATTAGCTGACTTTCAGAGTAACTTGAAGTTTAGAACCAACTTGGAGAATAACTTCTCAAAGGAATGGGGGGGGGTGAGATAAGGGTATGTTTTAAGTGGCTGTTTTTATAGCACAAGTTTTTAGTAGTAAGATAAATAGAGACAAGTGGAAACACACACACACACACACACACGTATAAAAAAAGAAAGAGAACTATCTAAAAGGAATAGAATGTCAAAAGACCAGTGTAAGAAACCAGTGAAATTGCTGGTAAATTGCATGTGTATTTGCAATGGAGGCTATAAGGGAAATTCGTTTCCTTCCTTGTACACCAAAAGGGTCAGCAGGCGTGCAATGTTCTGCCTCTGTAGGAGCAATAGCAGTGAAGAGACTGAAATGGAGAAGATCTGCTGCAAGATGCCATGCTTTCAGCTATGTGTGGCAGACACATCTGTATAGGAAAAATAACACTGGCAATAGATGCTAAAGAAGGCTATTGGGCACTTGAAACTAATACTACACTGTGTATTAACTAACTGGAAATTAAATAAAAGTTTGAAAAAGGAAAGAAAAAGAAAGCTATTGGGGTCCTAGACTTGTGAATACAGGTAAAGTTCGAATACAAGTCTCCTACTGATTAAAATTATTGTTGTTGTTTATTATTGTTGTTCTTATTTTACCCATGTTAAATGTTAAAAATTGTTGTAACCTCAGGTTGCACAGATTTCATTAATTCAATTGAAATCTGTATAAATGCTATGGTCAAACACCAAAATGTGTATATAAAAATTATATTCCTGCCAGTAGTCTTCTGACAACCATGTAAGGAAGGCTAATGAAGAGACAATTTTCTTAAAAATGGATGATATTACAAGTGAGAGAATAAGATGCAAAAAGTACTGGAGGCAGGAAATGAAGGGTCCAAGTAAGGAAAGGAAAGTGATTTGGCAGGTGACTGTGACACCTGAAAGAAGTCTCAAAGCAATCAGATTATAGATAAGGTAAAGGTGGGGTGGTACTGTAGATCTCTCAGGGCAGGCTGGATTCTAGTCCCTAAACAGTGGGTAACAGTGACAGTTTTGAAGCAGCAGATTGATAGGCGTGAAACATCAAATGAGTTACCAACTGCTGACCTAAATATTTGCAAATAGAGAGATAGAAAGTTTTAGGAGCCCTAAAATCTGGCGTAAAGCAGGAGTAGTAATAAGGCCATATAGCATAACGATAATTTAGGGGAAGATTTCTGACGTCCTCTTCTTCAAATCAGTGACCTTCACTTGCTACAAAGCTGATCATCACCATTACCTTCCTTTATTCTCTCTTCCTAATTCTCTACACCAATTACTATGTCAGCAGTCACTGCCACGTTACTAGTCTATCCCTCCCCTCAGTACCTCATTCTACATCTCTTTGGTGGCCAGAGATGCAAAAGTGCAGAGTGGAAGAGGGGCAGTGATGGTGTGCACTGCATTCCAGGATGAAGGGCTGGTAGTAGGAAGGGAAAAGATGGCAATGACCAAAAGAAGAATGAATCTGGGAGAGTTTCAATATTTTTTCACCCTTCTAACAAAAGAAAAACAAAGTAGTTTTTCACATTAACAAAGAATAAAATTACTTTTACATTGTCATGTGGCCAGATAGCATCAGATATCTACTTCAAAACATCATAGTCAGCTTAGGCCAAAAATGGCTCAATATCTCCTATTTGACTAGACGTTCTACAAACAGATTAGGGGGTCAATCTGAAGATCTTAGTAGCAGCCACATGGCATAAAGCAATAAAGAATCTACCACCCTATTTTTACATGATACAGGATGAGAGATAAAACGCTTCTCATGCAAAGGAAAAAAGGGATAAAGAAGTGGGGGGGGGGAATCTAAGAAAAGATTGTGTGCCATAAAAAGACCCATTTGCATTCATAATTAACAGAATATATATTACATATATAATTATATAATATTGTATACACAAAATATATACTATACAGTATATGTTATAGTATATGATACATAATATAATATATTACATATTATTATATAATAGCATATTATTAGTAGTAACATATTATATTATATATTATAGTACATAGTACAATATACATAGAATAGTATATAGTAATATATTATACTATATATTATTATAAGCATTTCATAAAGGAAAAAGAAATGGAATATCAGCTTTATGTTCTGAATAGATTTTAAGGAGGTATGAAAAAGCAAATATTAGAGAATATAGATGACATGAAATTACAGGTTAGACATGTATGTTGATTGGTGAGATAAGAAAAAATGCTAGGAAACGAAATAAAGGTGCAATAGAGCAAGGCTGTTGTCAGTAAGGAGTTGAATTGGCATTGCAGAAAATTTTATTGCTGGAAGCAGATCATGAGACACTTTCTGAGAACAGACAAGAAAACGACAAAGGAATGAGGATGACAATAGAAAAATTGTAGACAGCCAAGAGTTAAAATGGAGATTTGGCCTTCAGCCAATGAGTCTGTCTATACAAATGGGGCAGAAACAAGATTCAAACTAAGCAAACAATGTTTTCCTTATCTTCTTCTTGAGCTTTCTCCTTAAAAACCATCACCAAAAAGTGGGCTTTAATGAAAGTAGGTTGATATTGCCTCAGTAATTTAGAGTTAGAATAAGGGAACAGAAGAGCAGTCTGAAAAATAATCCCCCAAAATAAAAAATCAATTAATTGATAAAGGTGATGTTCCAGCTTAGCAGAAAGAAGATGGGTTATTGGTACAGTGGATTGTTTATAAAAAGTTTGAGTTAAAGCCTCAAATAATGCTGTATATGAAAATAGATAGCAGATGAATTTTAAAATTAAAATTTTAAATATGAAATCATATTTGAACTTGAAGAAAGTATCAGTGAACACTTATACACTGAAGATATATCTAAATGCAAAAGCAATAAAAGATGTTACAAAGAAAAATTATTAGATTTGACTACCCTACAATCAAACAATTTTTTTCCCTAATCATCCAAATTTTTGGAAAAATCTGTCTATATTCTCAGGCTGTATCATCTCAATACTTTCACCAACATACTAAAACCTATCTTCCACGCTGATCAATATACCTGATTTTGCTAAGGTCACTAGTAACCAAAAGCCTATTGGTAACCAGTGGAGACAATCCTTTTCTTATTTAGTCTTTTGTAATATTTGACACCTTTACTGCTCCCTCTATGTTGAAACTTTCACTGGCTTTCATGACTTTGTATTCATTTTGTTTTCCTTCTACTTTGGATGTCAGCCAGCACTGATGTCATTTTTTGGCCAAATGGTCTTGTGCAGGACACAACATGCTCATCTGTCCTCTTTATCTCTTTTTGCTTGNTGTTTTCCTTCTACTTTGGATGTCAGCCAGCACTGATGTCATTTTTTGGCCAAATGGTCTTGTGCAGGACATAACATGCTCATCTGTCCTCTTTATCTCTTTTTGCTTGTTTTAATTTTTTTTTAATGTTTTATTTATTTCTGAGGGAGAGAGAGAGAGAGAGAGAGCATGAGTAGAGGAAAGTCAGAGAGAAAGGGAGATATAGAATCTGAAGCAGGCTCCAGGCTCTGAGCTAGCTGTCAGCACAGAGCCCGACGTGGGGCTCAAACCCACAAACTGTGAGATCATGACCTGAGCTGAAGTCAGACTTGTGAGATCATGACCTGAGCCGAAGTCAGAAGCTTAACCGACTGAGCCACCCACGTGCCCCTCTTTTTGCTTGTTTTAATGTCCCTTTGTAGATTTCAAACCTACACTGTAGATTCTACACTGACATAATTTAATAATAACATTTTAGATGCTGGAGTTTTTGCCAACATTTAGAATTAAGCTATATGCAAAGAATTGGGAACTTCTAGAACAGAAACTACATAAACCCTGGAAATATGAAAAAAACAGACAATAATAAAACTAACAAAAATTAAAAGGTGCGTAAAAGGAGTAAGTGTGCTAATTTACTCCTGTTTCATAATGTTAAGTCAATATATATTGCATTAAATGTTATTACATCAAGAAAAGAAAGTTATAACTATATTGTGTGAAATTATAATAGTAACCACCAGGAGAATAAAAAACTCGAACTAAAAGCACATATAGCAGTTGTTTCTGGGAAATAAAACTGAGGATGGAAGAAATAAGTAAGATTTTTGCTTTTTATTTTGTACTGTTCAATTTTTTCAAACCATGCATTACTTCTATAATAAAACAAAGTACATATGTCCAATTCTGGTATTTATTAAGAAATGAAAATGGAAGAAAGAAGGTTGGATCAGTTGACCTTTAAGGGCCTCTTTTATCTTGAGAGTCTGTGAGTCTACGATCAGAGATGCAGTTTAGGAAGATTAATCTTGCAGCAGTGTTCAGATGAATTGGAATGGGGAGACATAGAAGTGGAGAAGCCAATTACTAAGTTATTATAGCACAGAAGGTAGGAAAGTAATGAGGATCTGAACTGAGGAGCAGGCAGCAGGAATAGAAGGAAGGTTAAAGATGTGAAAGCCTTTGTAGAGGCAGATATATGTAATTTAGAAATTGATTGGATGGATGTACAGGGTTAGAAAGAAGGAGGTATTAAATTGACTATAAGATTTCAAGTCAGGGTGATTATATGACTGGTGGCATCATTAGCTGAAATAAGAGAGTAAAAGTAGAGGGCATATTCCAATGACTAGGCCAAGCTGAGCGAAGTAAGATTGTAATTATGAGAAGCACCTTTATCATTAGCACATGGGGATTTAGGAGAGCATGGTGGTAGTCAAAAGGAATTTAGACAGCACCTAAATTTGTAGAAAAGCTGTGCTCCTGTTCTCCAATCTGGGAGGACTGGAGATCATTCTTGAATGAGTAGGAGTTTATTTGTAGATGGATGTGGTCTACATTGAAGAAACTGAAAAACAAAACAAAAACAAAAGCAAAAACAAAATTCTCTATATTAAAAGAAACAAAAAGTATTGTGTTGAAATATCTTGTCAGCATTATTCTTTAGGCTTCACCTTATCATGCATAGCTTAAAAAATAAATAATAGGGGTGCCTGGGTGGCTTAGTCGGTTGGGCGTCCGACTTTCGCTTAGGTCATGATCTCGCAGTTCGCGGGTTCGAGCCCCGCGTCGGGCTCTGTGCTGACTGCCAGCTCAGAGCCTGGAGCCTGTTTCAGAGTCTGTGACTCCCTCTCTCTCTGACCCTCCCCTGCTCACGCTGTCCCTCTCTCTCTCTCCTAGAAATAAATTAAAAAATATATATATAATCATATCTCACTTTAAAAAGTCGTCAGACACTGCATGAGTAATAAAAGTAATTCCTCCTAGATTATCTGATAGTATCATAAATATACTCCTTAGGCAGATAGTTGATTATCAAAAACATATGAGTACATATGTAATAGTTACTCTTTCTTACTTTTCTTAACTCACCAAAATTGCATGAACTGAATTTCCTGATTTCATGGAAGTAAACTAGACTGTTTCCTGAGTTTCATAAATTCACAACCATCCACTTTATTTGTATGTTTTATATATTTATAATTCCTTCTTTTGTATTGAATGAATTTAATGTAATTTGCACCAAATAAATGTTAGAATATTTCATTGAAAATTATAGTTAAAATAAGAAAATGAATAGAAATAATGTTAGCCACTATTGTAAATGAAAACTGAAATCTCAATAGATTAACAAAATAGAAGTTTATTTCATTCTCAAGTAAATAAAGGTCATTTGGAATGGGAGTAGATGTTTACTCCAGGCATTTATTCAAGCTCTAGGCTAAGAGAGCTTTACTATCTTCAACACAGTTTTGGCAAGGTCTCCAGAGTGTTAACTTTTTATCAGCAGATAGGGAAGAAGAGATATGAGATTGCACAAGTTTTTATGGGAAGTGATGGCCTCTCTGTTAGCATTCCTTTGGCATAAACTCAGTCATATGGCCACAACTAACTGCAACAGATGTCGAGAAATAGTCCAATACCATGCCCTAGGGAAAAAGAAAAAGAAATTGATTTGACAGATAGTTAGCCAAACTTTGCCACAGTTCACCCTGCTGATCAATATCTGGTTTACTCATCATACGTAATATAGAACACATCCATCTCCTTCCCAGGCCCAGCCAGTCTCTGCAGGTAACTCAGTGTCTGAGGTTTCTGGAGGAAGCACATATACCTCCATGAGGACCCAGTATGGCTCCACCTATGATTAATCACCTATGATTAAAAGGTCAAAGTACTGGGGTGCCTGTTGGGTGCAGTCAGTTTAGCATCCAACTCTTGATCTCTGCTCAGGTCATGATTTTGCAATTCCTGGTTTCAAGCCCCACATCGGGCTCTGTGCTGATGATGTGGAGCCTGCTTAGGATTCTGTCTCTCCTTTCTACCTGTTCCCTGCTTGTCCTCTCCCTCCCTCCCTCTCTCTCTCCGTTTCTTTCTTTCTCTCTCTCAAAATAAATAAATAAACTTTAAAAAAAGGGCAAAGTATCATCTACCCCCTCAACACACACACACACACACACACACACACACACACACACACCACACACTCTTAAGTGGAGAAGAAGCAACAGAATCATCTCAATAAAGTCCTTTTACAAAATGGAAGAACACCAAGTAGTCACTGGTGTGCCCTAGTCTATATGTAGGTCATATGGAATAATATATGTCTATAATGCTAGACACCTCTGCCCTAGCAGTGAGTCAGTTTTTTAAGTAGATCCTGATTTTTGCTTTCTTGGGACCCAGTGGGATTGTCATTGTTGTCTATAGACCCTGAACCTACCCCTACCTGGCTTTTCCATGTTTACTCTTTTGCTTGGCCACATTTGAAGTAGGTGATGAGAATATCCTTCTCAGAGACTACTCAATTTCTACAACGTGCTTTTATCCCTTTTTAACACTTAAAAAGTCAAACTTATTTTTTTAGTCTAGATATGCAAGTTTTTTGAAAATGCAATACCTTCATGATCTTGCTAGGCATCTGATTTAACTGGCTCTAGTCAATCCCATGCTCTCATGGACTTTTTTTCTGTGTCATAGTTTTTCAAGTGTCATGTTTTTGTTTTTGTTTTGCGTCTTTACTTGCATGCTTCTTTTGCAAATCAATATTAGCTATATTGAGGCCTTCTGGTTTAAGTGGGAACCTCCATATCAATTGGAATTTTGCTGCATAGTTGGGTAGAAGTGAATCTTTGTCAGTCAGAAGCTTTTTTGATCTTCCTTTCTGTTTGGCTTCTACTTTTTTAAAATCAGGTTTTCCAAATCTTACAGAACTTAAAATTTCTAGACACTTTCTATGGTTTTTAGTTCTCTGTGAAACACAGCTAATTATTGTTCAACCTTATTTCCTTTAATAGCAGGTTTTGCTCAGCTAGTGGAAACCAGTCCTCATGATTACATTTTTCAACCCCTTTTCCTATAACCAAAGGCTTTGTGTACATATTGTCTGTTTTCAGGTCATCACAGGCAAACACATGCTTTGCCACTGGATAATTTGCATTTATATCTTTCTTTCCTCTGACATCAGCTTTTGTATTGCTAACTACTAATTAACATCTAAGCAAAGGATAACTTTGAAAGGGATGTTCAGGGGCACCAGGGTGGCTCAGTCTGTTAAGCGTCCGACTTCGGCTCAGATCATGATCTCATGGATTCGTGGGTTCAAACCTCATGTCAGGCTCTGTACTGACAGCTCAGAGTCTGGACCCTGCTTCATATTCTGTATCTCCCTCTCTCTCTGACTCTTCCCTGCTCATGCTGTGTGTGTGTCTCTCTCTGAGAAATAAAATCATTAAAAAGAAGAAGAAGAAGAAGAAGAAGAAGAAAGGGATGTTCAAAAGATGGCAGAGCCTCTGGGATCCTGAATGTCTTTGTGAACTAGAACCCACTCTGCTACAATTTTTATTACACAGACGCCCCTCATCTTACCTTAAAAATTGGGAACAAAAGAAAAAAAACACTCCCATGTTTGTTACTCATTTCTTTAGTAATTAATAAAATAGTAGTCACTGTAATTGATACTGTCTGAAGCCTAAGTGGCTTCAAACATTAGAAGTTTATTTACTGGCCATGTGAGATGTAACTGTTGGCAGTGAGGTGGAATGTGGAGTTGAAAGAGGCACTGCTGTCTTCAGTACACACCTTCAAAGATGACCCTTGACATTGTGAATCAGCAAGCAATTTGGGGAAGGGAGAGAAAATCAACAGTGGGTAGCCAGGCTGAACATAACACACATTGCTTTTACCTACATCTCATTGATTCAGATTAGTTATCTACCTGCAGAAAAGACTGGAAAATAGTCCAGTTGTGTCCTCAGTAAGAAGGGAAAATAGGAAAAGGATAAAGTGCCTGCCACAGATGCTAAATGATTGCTTTGATAGAGCATTCATATTGGATTGAGCTTCCTAACCACCAGGGTAAAAATGAAACATGTTACTAAGACAAGAAATATAGTTACTAAGACAAGAAATACAGTCCCTTAGAGGAAAGAAGCCTTTCCTGAAAATAATTTCCACAGAAGAACTTTCTTTCTAACATGGAAACTTAAATAGAGACTGTTAAATGATATAGCAGGCAGTGCTTTTGACAGGAGTCTTAAAATCAGTTTAATAGTGTTTTTCATATAGTTCACATGACATTAAGTAGTAATTTGAGAATAGTTTTTCCCTCATTAGCAGGAGCCAAAATCCCCATTTTAAGAAGGATGTATAGTATTTTATGGTGGCTTTGTAGGCATTGGAGAATAGTTTTGCTCCTTAATTGTTCTTCTCTAATCTCTTCTGTAAAGAGAATGAAATACTCTAATGCTTTTTACTTGAGAGCACAAGAACAATGTATTTCTTTGAGCCTCACTTGGTCAGATTTATCTTAGCCACCATTCTGAAATCAACAGTTTCCAACTATGCCATTGACAACTTTGTTAGCATGAAGAAATGCTCTTTCTTAGCCCTGACTCAAACCACTGGGCATGGAGACACAATGACAATTGCTCAGAGGCTATAGCTGAAGACAACATGTAGACAGAGAGCTTCACAGTGTAAAGAAAAGAAGTTATACTTTGGAATCATGGAGCCAGGGTCTCAAAAGTGACCTGTGTCCCATTTGACTTGTGTGATTTGGTAATTCACTTCAGTGTTTTAAGCACCAGTTTTCTCAGCTGTAAAGATATCAATAATAACACCCTCCTCATAGGCTGTAAGGACCAAATAATTTCTTATACGTAAACTACTGCGAACAAAGACTGGTAAAAATACAAAAACAAAAACAAAAAAAAACAACCAAGCCTAGGAACTCAATAAAGACTAGCTATTATTTTTATTATTAGTTATTTATTGTGGTTAGAATGTAACTGGAACATTATACCTACCAAACAAATCTTAACCACCTTTGATGTTATTCCTTCTTTCTGATGGTCATAAATGACCACATGTATCTGTTTCCATCCATCTTTATATATAAATTGAGTATCTCCAAACCATGCCAAATGGGTTTTGAATTTAGACTAGGAAAAAGAAACAAATAGGAAAGTGAATTTTAATTAAAGTAGCAATTTGAAAGAAGGAACTGAGGTGTGGAAATTCTTGGGAATAGAAATAAACATCATGGTTCTTGAGTACAGTCTATGGAAGAAGAGAGAGAAACATGGTGCTATTACATAAAACTAATATGATCAATGGTTACAATAGAGACAATTCCCAAAATTGCTTGATATATTTCCTTTTTCAGAATTTCACACTACTTCTGAAGATAAGCCATGAATACAATAAAATCAGCTTTCCTCGTCTTGCTTACAATTTTATTTGCCCATGGCTATCTATAAAGTTAATAGAATCATAGTCTATTCTTTTCCTATCAGAATCTTTGGATTATTCCCACTGTTCTCCTAATTCTTGTAAAAACTGTGAGAAAAGCCATAAATAAGAGTACAAATATGACAAGCAAACATTTACCATATGCAACACCCAAATATTGAGCCATATGCTGTGTTCTGGTAGTATATTCCGTATTACAGATGATTTATCTGTTGTTCCATTTTATAATTCTAAGCACATTAGAATATATATTTTTGCTTTATTTTGCTATTTTCATAACATGAGACTTTCTTATTCACTTTCTGATATGAACATTCCACAAGCACAGTGAAGAAATTATTTAAACCAAAACTGTTGAATTTGTGATTTTACAAATTTCTATATATAAATATCAAAGTTAGGTTTTCTTAAATGTTTTCAATATTCTTAAACACACATCCAAAATGGGCATTTATTCCTCCCCATTAAAACATTATGTATATGTTTATCCAAGGTATCCAAAGTGTATATTGAAATGTTTAAGTTGTCTTATTTCAAATAATTTGTTAAAAAAGTGTCTGAGTAATTTGAGTCTGAATTTCCCAAACTTAAGAAACAAAACAATAGAAACTTTTTCTTCATGTCGTGAAAGAAGAACCTAATGAAATAATTATTTTCTCATCATATGAGAAGGTCATTAATTAAGAAAGCATTATAAAAACATACCTATGATTCACTAATACATGGTTATAAATTACCAAATATTAATAAATATCCTAAATCAAAATAGTTAGGATGTAAATGGAGTCTCCTACAAAACATCTATGTAATTTGAGTAATTTACATAATGCCTCTGAGCTTCGGTCCCCTCACTTGTCAAACAGGGAAAACTACACTGTCTACGGTTGAATATGCTGATTGCTCACTGAGTATGTGTGTGCTTTCCCACAATCTCTGCCCCCTCCACATAGGTAGGGTCATGTGGTAGCCACAGCCAGTGGGCTCTGCTGAGTCAATTCTGGGCTAAAGCATCTAAGAGCAGATGGCAACTCTCCGGATCTCTCTTTTCCAGATTTGGGGACCTGGGAGGCATATGTTGAAGTGGTGTCATCACAAAACTAAAGCACCATGAATCTCTGAGTCACAGCATGCCATAGAGCTTCTCTGAAGATTCACCTGATTCTGCATCAGAATTTTTTTGTTTAAAACCACTGAGATTTGCAGGTTTACATGTTGATTCAGGATAGAAATAAACTACCTTGTAGGTTGATTTGAAGATTAAATGACACAGAGTATGAATTCAATAATTCATGTGTGATAGTAGTAATGGTTACTGTACCATTGGCCTCACAATGACCCTTTGAAATAATCAGAAGCAGTGATTACCACCATCATGCTTTATACCAGCTGAAACAAGTTTCAAAGGGCCTTATATAAGCACGTGATAGAGCTAGAGTTCTAAGCCAATGACTTTGTTAGTTGAGTCTTGCATTCCCCACTACTACAATAACAATAGTCAAAGTTTAATGTATCATTATCACAATGTATCAAAAATTAACTCCCAGCTTGTCTGGTTCTAAGTGTCTTCCAACAAATATTAACATATACTCATGTTGGTTATCTCTGCTTACCAAAAAAACTGATGAAATAAAATAATTTACATAGGAAACCCCTTCTCTGGTATTTCAGAGAGACATCTGATTATAAACTGGTTAATTTTCTTAAATTTTACAAGTTATTTTTCCAGCCATATTTGCCATCCAAAGACTTATTAAAAATATTTTGTGTTGAGCTCCAAAAATTGTCCTAGGGAACAATCTGTTTACAGTTTTTTCCCCCTNATATTTGCCATCCAAAGACTTATTAAAAATATTTTGTGTTGAGCTCCAAAAATTGTCCTAGGGAACAGACAATCTGTTTACAGTTTTTTTTCCCCCCTACTGACAATTACCTGATCTCTCAGGAAACTTTTTCTTAGACTATGTCTCCCTAACTAGCATGCCTGGGTCAGAACAATTAACAGTGGTTAATTTGAATGAAGGTCCTTTTTACGCATTTGAATGGATTTTGAGAGATAAGTATTTGCTAGGTGGATGGGGTTCAAATCTGCTGAAACTGCAGCTTGCATTGTTCCAGGCCGTTATTTTTGGTCCACTGCATAACAGCTGCTGCATATGGTAGTTGTTGAGTTTTCTGCTAAAGATCCACTTACTGGCACAAATAGTAAATGTTTGCCTGTGCTATTTTGATACATCTCCTGTGAGGCTCTGTTTCCACTTTTAAATATGGATCACATATGGTGAATTGAAATATCTTTTTGTATGTAAAGCATATGTCCAAGGAGTAAACCAAAGAGACATAGTCTATGGCACTGTCATGTTCCATATGCCTTGTATATGAGCTACAATTTAATGAAAAATAATATAACCAGAACTACATCAGAAAAAATTAAGTGCCTAGTTATAACACTACTGAGTGGCCACATGGCGGGTAGACATGTATGTTGTATAGTAAATGCTGTTGCTCAAAATTTAATTAATATAAAGGCTATGTAAAATTATAAGACTAAAATAATAAGGTTAAAATATATCACTAAAATACTGCAGCAAATTCTTATATACTTGAATTCATAACAACTAGAAAATTCAGAAACTTGACAGCCCTCCTGAATCAACAACTTAATTTTCTGGAACATAAAATAATTAATGTATGGACAAGTCAACTGATGTTTCAGATATGGATTCTCTGTATTCAGAGAACTTACAGCTTGGTGGGGTCAATATCATTTGTAGAAAAAAATACATGAATTTTGTAGAAAAACAACTATAATAAAGAGAGAGAAATGTGTGCTAGGAGACAGTCTGATAAAGTACTCTCAGAGATTTCTGACCAAGAATCAGGAGCTTGGTGGCCCTGCTGAGCTCTGTCAAAAATTATATCCCATTCTAGGCTAGAAAATATGTTCCCTCTCTGAATAAAGCTTTCCCCTTTGTAAAGTTAGTGGGTCCTATGGACTGAACTGTGTCCCCCACACCCAACCAAATTCATAGATTGAAGCCCTAAACCCAAAGTGATAGTATTTGGAAGTGGGACCTTTGAAAGGTGGATAAGGATGGGACTCCCATTATGAGATTAGTGTCCTTATAAGAAGAGGAGGAGAGACCAGGACATGCTCTGTCATTCATTCTCTCTCTCTCTCTCTCTCTCTCTCAATTCATATCTCTCTCTCTTGCTCTCTGCTCTATGAAGACACAGTGAAGCAGTGCCTGAGTAGCTCAGTTGGTTAAGCATCTAACTTCAGCTCAGGTCATGATCTCACAGTTCATGAGTTGGAGCCCCACACTGGGCTCTGCGTGGACAGAGTGGAGCCTGCTTAGATCCTCTGTCTCCCTCTCTCTGCCCCTCATCCTACCTCCCCTCTCACCCTATCAAAAATAAATAAACAATAAAGAAAAAAAGACACAGTGAGAAGATAGTCATCTGCAAGAAAGAGAGCCCTCACTGGGGAATTGAACTGGCCTGAACCTTGAGCTTAGACATAGTAGCCTCCAAAAACGTGAGAAATAAATTCCTGCTGTTGACGTCTATGGAATTCCATTACAGCAATCCTAGTAAATTAATATAGTACATAAATTCAAGGATGCTAAAAAGTTTTCCATTAGTGTACCGTTGGTTTCCAGTTGGTATCTAGCAGTTTTTTCCCCATGGCTCTGAAACATAAAAGATTCTAAAAATAAATCAAAATGAAAGTATGTTCTATTCCAGTTTTTGTTTTTACAGCATTTCCTTTTTTAATTTGTCAAATACTTTAAAGTTGAAACCATCTATAGTTTATGTGATAAATCTGAGTAAAATAGAATATTTAATTAAACAGAACCTCTTAGTCCCCAAGCATTAGAGGATTTACTTGTTACTGAGTTATATAAAGCCTAGTGATATCTCACCACAGCGCTTTGAATTAAGAACATCTTAATATTGTTCTCTCTAGTGTTCAAAATAATGAAGCAATGACTACCTCAGGTTGTATCCTGTTGGATCACAAAATTTTCAAGATGCAGTATATATTTCAAATAGATTGGTATGTTTTAAATGCAGTATATATTTGAAAGAAGTCTTATTTAAGCAATGCATCCTAAACATAAGAAAAAATTTGTATGTGAATACTCTATTTCATTATATGATAGTCAATAATTCACCTTATAATGGATACCAAAGGTAAGCTAAATACTATGAGAACTTGTCACCAAACTTTTGTATTATCTTGTAACCTGTCAAATGATCTTAGTTAAATATTAAAGTACCTCAACATGCAAAATCCTGAGCATCTATTTTTTGACAGCCAAATATTATTCCATTAATTGTGTATACCAAAATTCATTTTCATAAATTCTATTCCTGGCCATTTGGATTTCTTTTTTTTTCCTTTTTTCTAAAATTTTAAAAAATGTTTTATTTATTTTTGACAGTGAGAGAAAGACAGAGTACAAGTTGGGGAGGGGCAGAGAGAGAGGAAGACACAGAATTCGAAGCAGCCTCCAGGCACAGGATCTAAGCAGTCAGCACAGAGCTAGAAATGGGGCTTGAACTCACTAACCATGAGATCATGACCTGAACCAAAGTCTCACATTTAACCGACTGAGCCACCCACGTGCCCTTCTTTTTTTAATTTTTTAAAAAATTTGTATTCAAGTTAGTTAATATAAAGTGTAGTCTTGGCTTCAGGAGTGGGGGAGGGGCAGAGAGAGAGGAAGACACAGAATTCGAAGCAGCCTCCAGGCACAGGATCTAAGCAGTCAGCACAGAGCTAGAAATGGGGCTTGAACTCACTAACCATGAGATCATGACCTGAACCAAAGTCTCACATTTAACCGACTGAGCCACCCACGTGCCCTTCTTTTTTTAATTTTTAAAAAAATTTATATTCAAGTTAGTTAATATAAAGTGTAGTCTTGCTTCAGGAGTAGAACCCAGTGATTCATCTCATACATATGACACCCAGTGCTCATCCCAAAAAGTGCCCTTCTTAATGCCCATCATTCATTTAACCCATCCCCCCACCAACCTCCCTTCCAGCAACCCTCAGTTTATTCCCTGTATTTAAGAGACTCATGATTTACTTCCATCTCTGTTTTTCTTATTTTTCCTTCAGCTCCTCTATGTTCATCTGTGAGTTTCTCAAATTCCACACATGAGTGAAATCATATATCCAGTCATTCTCTGACTTATTTCACTTAGCATAATACCCTCCAGTTCCATCCACATTGATGCAAATGGCAAGATTTCATTCATTTGGATTTCTTTTCACTTTTTACCATAAAATAAAAAGCTATAATTAACTTTTTTATATGCAAACATTTGCTTATTTATGTCAGCCTATATTTTTCTTGAGTAAATTCCTATATTGAGATTTGCTGGGTAAAATCCACATGTAGTGATATTGAAATTTCTAAAAGCAACATTGGTCAGAAAATAAGTAAGTTCATTTTTCAGTAACTGAACTCAACATATCTCATGAGTTCCCATTTCAGTGGAGTGGTTAAAATATTACATATTAATTCAAAGTGTATTGATCATCTGTTATTCAATCGCTTTTGGAGGGGTGCCTGGGTGACCCAGTCAGTTAAGCATTCGACTTTGGCTCAGGTCATGATCTTGTGGTTTGTGAGTTTGAGCCCTGTTTTGGGCTCTCTGCTAAAAGCTCAGAGCCTGGAGTCTCCTTCAGATTCTGTCTCTCTCTCTCTCTTTCTGCCCCTACAATGCTCATGTTCTGTCTCTCTCTGTCTTTCAATAATAATGCTAAAAATTTTTTAAATCAATCATTATTGTGAAAGTAGTCAGTTAAATGTAAGATTTACCCCTTCCCCTCCTCTCTCCTATTCTGCCATGACAGCCTGAACCCCAAGTGTGGGGCAGGGGATATTGCATCATCCTGGCTTCTGTTCCTTGCCGCCTTTGATCCTTTGCCTCTGTTGAGGTATCTTTTCATGCCTAGTCTTAGGATGCCAGCCCCTGTCTTTTCTACTTCACATCAGCAAAAACCATGCCCTCTGCACTCCTGGTCTAAGCTTCAGGGTGGTATGGGGCACCTGAGTGACTCAGTCGGTTGAGCATCTGACTTCAGCTCAGGCCTTGATCTCGCGATTCGTGGGTTCGAACCCCGCATCAGGCTCTGTGCTGAATGCTTGTTCAGAGCCTGGAGCTTGTTTCAGATTCTGTGTCTCCTTCTCTCTCTGCCCCTCCCCTGCTCACACTCTGTCTTACTCTGTCTCTCAAAAATAAATAAATGTAAAAAAAATAAAAAATAAATAAAATAAACTTCAGGGCAGTTTATTTCCAGTGGCCTTCTAACCACTTCTATCCTGATCCTTGTGTGGCTCAGAACTCTCACCTGCTTTCTTCACATCTGACTGATACTTTAAGTCTCTGGTTATTTGGGAAAGTGAGTATTGTAATGTTAAAAGATTTTCCTATTTTATATTTATTTAATAGCTGCTTTATTAGTCAAACTGTAGATATTACAGATGAATAATTTCAGGGTCAGTGTATGAAGGGATCATCAATGAAGAAAATAATTTATATATATAATTGATTTTATTGCTTTTTTACTTTTGTAAGTGATTAATCTACTACTTTTGTTATACTAATAGGACCTGTGAAATCTATTACTTTCCTAAGTTTCTTACTCTTGATTGTGGTTTTTCCTTCCACACAAAGAATTCTCTTTGATATTTATTGTAAGGCTTGTTTAGTGGTGATGAATTCCTTTAACGGTTTTTGGGAAAGTCTTTATCTCTCTTTTCAGTCTCAGTGATAGCCCTGGTACACATAGAATATTGGTTGCAGGATTTTCCTTCCAGCACTTTGAATATATCATGCCACTCCTTTAAGGCCTGCAAAATTTCTGCTGAAAAATCAGCTGATAGCTTTCTAGATTTCCCTTGTATGTAATGGTTTTCTTTTCTCTTGCTGATTTTTTTAAAAAGTTTATTTATTTATTTTTGAGGGAAAGAGAGGGAGAGACAGAGAATCCCAAGCAGGCTCTGCATTGTCAGTGCAGAGTCTAATGCAGGGCTCTATCTCACAAAATGTGAGATCACAGCCTGAGCTGAAACCAAGAATCTGACATTTAACCAACAGAGCCACCCAGGTGTCCCTGTCTTGCTGCTTTTAAATTTTTTTCTTTTTCATTAATTTTTGATATTTTAAATACCATGTGTCTTGGTATGGACATCTTTGGGTTGATTTTGTTTGTGGTTCTCTATGCCTCCTGGATCTGGATTTCCATTTCCTTCCCTAGATTAGGGAAGTTTTAAGCTATTATTTCATCCAATAATTTTCTCTTCCCTTTTCTCTCTCTTCTCCTTCTGGAATCCCTATAATGCAAATGTTATTATACTTGATGTGTTGCTGAGCTCCCTTAACGTATTCTCATTCTTTATTATTCTTTTTTTTTCTTTTTCCTGTTCAGTTTGTTTGCTTTCCATTAATATATCTTATAATACTATAGGGTTGTCAGATAAAGCTTAAAACACTCAATTAAATTACAGTTTCAGATAAATGACAAATTTTTAGTATGATATATTAGTATAAATATGGGTTAAAGACTAGTTAAACATGCAAGAAAAACTTTATTCAAGACTATTTCAGTGGAGGGGTGCCTAGATGACTCAGTTAAGCATCTGACTTCAGCTCAGGTAATGATCTCACTGTTCGTGGGTTCAAGCCCTTCATTGTCAGCCCTCTGCTGACAGCTCAGAGCCTGGACCCTGCTTCAGATTCTGTGTCTCCCTCTCTCTCTCTGCCTCTCCCCTGCTCTCTCTCTCTCTCTCTGAAAAATAAATAAAACATTTAAAAAATTTTAGACTATTCTAATAGAGAAAAACACTTGGAATATGGGAGAGAGATTAGATTTTACTATATTGAAACAAATGGTAGGAAAATTTTTAAGTGCAGGGTGAGCTACTGAAAAGTGTCAGAAGACATTGAGAGAGGTTGGTCAAGTCTGAGTTTATAATTGGTATTTGTGATAGTTAGATTCCTATCTTCCCAAAGAAGCTGGGCAATAAATGCCTTATCTTTGTGATGATTATATTTCCAAGTGAAGGCTCCCAGGTCCTTGAGAAAGACATCACTGGGTTGTACAAGATTTATAGTTCAAAAGGGCAGAGAGATAATTTACAATTGCCCATTTCCTAAAATAAATGTTCTAAGGAAGGAGAGGCAAGGGTCTGAGTCAGGAAGAAACCTGTCTGAAGTTTACATATATGAGGGCATCATTAAGACCATCTGGGTTGTATGTCCCAAATATTGCATAGGACATGATTATATTAAAAATTATTCATTGTTAATCCATTTCAAATTTAACTGGGAATGCTATTTTTTTATTTACTAAATCTAGCAACTCTATAAATCTAGCAAATTGTCTGAAGCTCCTTCAAGGATTATACAGAAGGAAATGTCTTTAAAAAGAAAAACACAACATCTTGAGGGTTGCCTGGGTGGCTCAGTCAGTTAAGCATCTGAATCTTGGCTTCGACTCATGTCATGATCTCATGGGTTGTGAATTTGAGCTCCACATCAGATTCCATGCTGACAATGCAGAGGCTGCTTGGGATTTTCTCTCTCCCTCTCTCTGCGCCTCCCCTGATTGCTCTCTTTGTCTCTCTCTCAAAATGAATGAGCTTAAAAAAGAATTTAAAACAAAAGAGCACCTAGCAAACCAAATGAATTAGCTTTTTAGAATTTTTTCTTATTATTTATTTACTTTGAGAAAGATAGAGAGAGTGCACACAGGGAAGAGGCAGAGGGAGACAGAGAGAATCCCAAGTAGGTTTTGTGCAGCTAGTGCACAGAGCCTGATGCAGGGCTTGAACTCACAAAACCATCAGGTCATGACCTGAGCCAAAGTTGAGTGCTTAACCGACTGAGCCACCCAGGTGCTCTGAAAGAAATGTCTTCACTGAGTGCAATTAGGCAACTTTACTGTGCTACCTTAACAATAATGTCAATCTTTTTGTTTTAATTTCGATATTTTATATCAATTATATGCCTATAGTTTTTTGCTTTGGTTTTCATTTTGTTCCAGGTTTTTATAATTCAAGTTAGTTAACATAAGGTATGGTATTGATTTCAGGTTTAGACCTTGGTGATTCTCAAATATAATGCCCAGTGCTCATTCCAACAAGTGTTTTCATTAATGCCCATTGCCCATTTAGCCCATTCCCCCCCTCCACCTCCCCTCCAGCAGCCCTCAGTTTGTTCTCTATAGTTAAGAGTCTCTTATAGTATGCTTCCCTCTCTGTTTTTTATTATTTTATTTTTCCTTACCTTTTCCAATGTTCATCTGTTTTGTTTTTTAAACTCCACATATGAGTGAAATCATATGGTATCGTCTTTGTCTGATTGACTTATTTTGCTTATGATAATATACTCTATTTCCATCCAAGTTATTGCAAATAGCAAGATTTCATTCTTTTTGATGACTGCGTAATATTCTATTATATACACACAGCACTTATATATATGAGTGGTGTGTGTATATAATACACTTCTTCTTTATCCGTTCATCAGTTGATGTACATTTGGTCTCTTTCCATAATCTGGCTATTATTGATAATGCTACTATAAACATTGGGGTGCATGTATACCTTCAAATCAGTATTTTTGTATACTTTGGATAAATACCTAGTAGTGCAATTGCTGCATCATGGGATAGTTACATTTTAACTTTTTTAAATGTTTTATTTATTTTTGAGAGAGAGAGAGAGAGAACATGAGTGGGATAGGGGCAGAAAGAGAGAGGGAGACAGAATGTGAAGCAGGCTCCAAGCTCTGAGCTGTCAGCTCAGAGCCCTATGCAGGTCTCCAAACTGCAAACCATGAGATCATGACCTGAGTTGAAGTTGGATGCTCAATGGACTGAGCCACCTAGGTGCCCCTGTTTTTAACTTTTTGAGGAACCTCAATACTGTCTTTCAGAGTGGATGTACGAGTTTGCATTTCCACCAACAGTGTAAGAGGGTTCCCTTTTCTCTGCATCCTTGCCAGTATCTGTTGTTTCTTAAGTTGTTAATTTTAGGCATTCTGATTGGTGTGCAGTGGTATCTCTGATTCGTATTTCCCTGTTGATGAGTGATGTTGAGCATCTGTCATATGTTTGTTAGCCATTTGTATGTCTTCTTTGGAGTAATATCTGTTCATGTCTTCTGTCCATTTGTTTTATTTTATTTTTTATTTTTGAGAGGGAGAGAGTGTGAGTTGGGGAGGGGGAAAGAGAAAAGGAGACACAGAATCCAAAGCAGGCTTCAGGATCTGAGCAATCAGAACAGAGTCCAATGCAGGGCTCCAACTCACAAACTGTCAGATCATGACCTGAGCCAAAGGATGCTTAACCAAATGAGCCACCTAAGTGCCTCTGCCCATTTTTTAAGTGGGTGGTTTTGTTTTTGGGTGTTATGTTTGTTAAATTCTTTATAGATTTTGCATACTAGCCCTTTATCCTATAAGTCATTTGCAAATATCTTCTCTCATTCATAGGTCGCCTTTCAGTTTTGTTGATTGTTTCCTTTGCTGTGCAAAAGTTTTTTATCTTGATGAAATCTCAATAGTTCATTTTTGATTTCGTTTCACTTGCCTCTAGAGACATGTGAACTAAGAGGTTGCTCTGGCCAGGGTCAAAGAGTTTGTAGCCTCTTTTCTCCTCTAGGATTTTGATGGCTTCCTGTCTTATGTTTAAGTCTTTTCATCTATTTTGAATTTAGTTTTGTGTATGGTATAAGAAAGTGGTCCAGGTTCATTCTTCTACATGTTGCTGTGCAGTCTGCCCAGCACCATTTGATGAAGAGACTGTCTTTTTTCCATTGGAAATTCTTTCCTGCTTTGTCAAAGATTAGTTTGCTATACATTTGTGGGTCCATTTCTGGGTTCTCTATTCTGTTCCATTGATATATGTGTCTGTTTTTGTGCCAATACTATACTGCCTTGATAATTACAGTTTTCTAATACATCTTGAAGTCTGTGATGTGTGATGTCTCTTACCTTGCTTTACTTTTTCTTTTCTTATTTTTTAATGTTTTTTTAAATGTTTTTTTATTTATTTCTGACAGAGAGAGAGACAGTGTGAACACGGAGGGTCAGAGAGAGAGGGAGACACAGAATCTGAAACAGGCTTCAGGCTCTGAACTAGCTGTCAGCACAGAGCCCTATGTGGGGCTCGAACCCACCAACTGTGAGATCATGACCTGAACCAAAGTTGGACGCTTAACCAACTGAACCACCCAGGCGCCCCATTGCTTTGCTTTTCAACATGACTTTGGCTATTTGTGCTGACAGCTCTGAGCCTGAAGCCTGATTTGGATTCTGTGTCTGCCTCTGTCTCTGCCCCTCCCCGACTTGTGCTCTCTCTCTCTCTCAAAAATAAATAAAACATTTTTTAAAATGATGTTATTTTGATAGGGATTGCATTGAATGTGTAGATTGCTTTGGGTAGTATTGGCATTTTAACAATATTTGTTCTTATAATACATGAGCATGGAATGATTCTCCATTCCCTTATGTCTTCTTCAATTTCTTTAATAAGTTTTTTATAGTTTTCAGAGTACAGATCTTTTACATCTTTGGTTAGGTTTATTCATAAGTATCTTATGGTTTTTGATGCATTTTTAAATGGAATCAATTCCTTGATTTCTCTTTTTGCTGCTACATTATTGGGAACAGATTTCTATGTATTTATGTCCTGCAACTTTGCTAGACAAAGTCCAGTATCAGTTCTACCAATTTTTTGGTGGAGTCTTTTGGGTTTACTTCATACAGTATCATGTCCTCTGTGAAGAGTGAAAGTTTAACTTCTTCCTTGCTGTTTGGGTGCCTTTTATTTCTTTTTGTCGTGGGATTGTTGAAGGTAGGACTTCCAGCACTATATTGAACGACAGTGGTGAGAGTGGACACCCTGTCATTTTCGTGACCTAAGGGGAAAAGATTTTTTTTTCCCCATCGAGGATGATATATGCTCTAGGTCTTTTGTATATGACCTTTATGATATTGAGGTATATTCCTTCTATCCCTATTTTCTTGAGGATTCTTATCAAGAAAGGATGTTGTATTTTCTCAAATGATTTTTCTGCATTTATTGAGAGGATTGTATGGTTCTTTTCCTTTCTTTTATTAATGTGGCGTATCATGTTGATGGATTTGTGGATATTGAACCACCCGGGCATCCCAGGAATAAATCCCACTGATTGTGGTGAATAATTTCTTTTAATGTACTATTTGACTTGATTTGCTAGTATCTTTAGAATTTTTGCATCCATATTCGTCAGAGATATTGGTCTCCAAGTCTCCTTTTCAGTGAGACCTGTCTGATTTTGAAATCAAGGTAATACTGGCTTCATAGAATGAATTTGGAAGTTTTCCTTCCATTTCTATTTTTAGAAACAGTTTCATAAGAATAGGTGTCCACTCTTCAAATATTTGATAGAATTTCCCTGTGAAGCCATCCAGCTATGGACTCTTGTTTGTTGGGAGATTTTCGATTACTGATTTCTTTGCTGGTTATGGGTCTGTTCAAATTTCTATTTCCTCCAGTTTCAGTTTTAGTAGTTTATATGTTTCTAGGAATTTATTCATTTCACACTTTGTTGTCATATATTTGCTCATAATATTCTCTCATAATTGTTTCTATTTCTGTGGTGTTGGTTGTGATCTTTCCTCTTTCACTCATGTTTTTATTTCTTTGGGTCTTTTCTCTTTTAGTTTTGATAAGTCTGGGTGGGGGTTCTTTAATTTTATTAATTCTTTCAAAAAGCCAACTCCTAGTTTCCTTGATCTGTTTCACGGGTTTTTAAAAATTTCTATATCATTTATTTCTGCTCCAATCCTCATTATTTCCCTTTTTCTGCTTGCTTTAGGCTTTAATAACTGTTATTTTTCCAGCTCCTTTAGGTGTAAGGTTAGTCTGGGTATTTGTGACTTTTCTTGCTTCTTGAGGTAGACCTGTATTGCTATATACTTCCCTCTTATGATCACCTTTGCTGCATCTCCAAAGGTTTTGGACTATCATGTTTTTATTATCATTTGCTTCCATGAATCTTTAAACTTTTTCTTTAATTTCCTGTTTAATCCATTTATTCTTTAGCCAGATATTTTTAACCTCCATGTATTTGTAGTCTTTTCAAATTTTTTTCTTGTGACTGATTTCAAGTTCCATAGTATTTTGGTCTAAAAATATGCATGGTGTAATCTTGATCTTTTTGTACATTTTTTTTCTTTGTACTTCTAGAGGGATGATTTGTGACCTAGCATGTGATCTATTCTGGAGAATGTTCCATGTGCACTTGAAAAGAATATGTATCCTGCTGCTTTAGAATGAAATGCTCTGAGAATATTTGTTAAGTCCATCTGGTTTAGTGTGTCTTTCAAAGCCATTGTTTCTTTGTGGGTCTTCTGCTTAGATAATTTGTCCTTTGCTGTAAGGGGGTGTTAAAGGCCCCTACTATCATTGTATTATTATTAACGAGTTTCTTTTTTAAAAAATGTTTATCTATTTATTTTGAGAACGAGAAAGAGCATGAGCAGGGTAGGGGCAGAGAGAGAGGGAGAGGGAGAAGCCCAAGCAAGTTCCACACTGTCATCACAGAGCTCAGTACGAGGCTTGGACTCATGAACCATGAGGTCATGACCTGAGCCAAACTAACTGAGCTACCCAGAAGCCTCTCAATGAGTTTCTTTAAGTTTGTTATATATTGATTTACATATTTGATCTCTATCAAGTTGGGGGCATAAATATTTACAATTTTTAGATCTTGTTATATAGTGAACTTCTTCATCTCTTATTATAGTCTTTGGTTTAAAATCTAGTTTATCTGATATAAGTATGGCTACTCCAGCTTTTTTTTTTTTATGTTCATTAACATGATACATGGTTCTCCATCCCCTCACTTCTCACTTTCAATCTAGAGATGTCTTTGGGTCTAAAATGAGTCTCTTGTAAGCAACATATTGATGGGTCTTGTCTTTTTTTCTTTTTTCTTTTTTAAAATCTATTCTAATATTTTATGCCTTTTAATTGGCACTGGCTTAGTGTTCACAAACTCCTTTAGTTACCACTTGTCTTGGAAACGTTTTATCTCTCCTTCTATTCTGAATGACAGCCTTGCTGGATAAATTATTCTTCACTGTATATTTTCTTATTTAGCATATTGAATCTATCATGACTCCCCCTTCTGGCCTGCCAGGTTCTTGTGGACAGGTCTGATGCTAACCTTATGTATCTACTCTTTGCTCCTTGCTGCTTTCACAATTCTCTCTTTATCTTTGTATTTTACAAGTTTCACTATGATATGTCTTAGTGTCAACATGTTTTTGTTGATTTTGAGGGAAGTACTCTGTTGCCTCTTAGAGTTGAATGCCTATTTCCTTCCCCATGTTATGAAAATTTTTCTCAGCTATAATTTGTTCAGATAAACCCTCTTTCCCTTTTTCTTGCTCTTCTTCTGGGACTCCTAAGATTTTACTGCAGTTTATGGAGTAACTGAGTTCTCTAAGTCTACATTTTTGATCTAATAGTTTTCTTTCCTTCTTTTCACCCTCATTATTTTCCAAAATATTTCTTCTATATAACCTGTTCCCTTCCTCTGTTTCTTCCATCCTCATGGTGATTACATCCAGTCTGTTTTGCATCTCAGTTATAGCAACTTTTATTTTGGTCTGACTAGTTTTTTATCTCTTCAGCTAGCATTTCTCTGGGGTCTTCTATGCTTCTTTCAAGCCCAGCTAGACTGTTAGTTCTAAATTCTTCTTCAGATACATTGTTTATATCTGTTTAGAGTACATTCCTGGCTATGATTTCTTCTTGGTTTTTCTTTTGGGGAGAATTCCTCCATCTTATCATTTTGCCTAGCTTTCTGTCTTTTGTGTTTTATGAAATCTTGTTGTTTTCTACTCTTACCACATTCTCTCCCTTTAATTGTGCAGATTGTTCTCTTAATCCTCAGATCGTTTTCCTTAATTAGGTGGTTGTAACACAGTTTTGAGGAATGAAGCAATAGCCAAATGAACAGTCTTCCGATCTCAATCCAGGTACTTGTCACCCAGGGTCTTGCTGGTTCTCATTTTCCTGTTTTCCCTGGAGGGAGGAGAAGAACATGATCCTGATTTCCATCCCCCCTGCTCTTCCCACGTGGACATGTGCAGATCACATGCGTCCTCTTACTGCCTCTGCTCATGAAGGGGCATCCTGTAATAAAAAAAGACATGTGGGTGTGGGTGTGTGGGAGGTTTTTCAGGATAACAACTGGTACCAGATGGCAACCCCACCCTACACACACCCCTCAGCTGAGCCTCACCTTGAGCGTGAGGCTTGCCCAGGGTACAGCCTTAAGTTGTCACTGCTAAGCACTGCTGTTGCTGCCATTGCCGTTGCAAGGAGGGAAAGGTGGAAAGACACGGATGGCAGTATTCAGTCTAGAGCATCCTCACACTGCAGCTTTTCCACGATGATTTCAATATTTTAGATTTGTTAAGCCTTGTTTCAACACCATGTGATCTATTCTGGAGAAATTTCCAGAAGAATGTGTATTATTCTTTTATTGGGTGAAAAGTTGAAGTGGATTATAGCATTGTTCAAGTCAGCTGTTTCTTTATTGATTTTCTGTCTAATGCTTATATCCATTAATGTAAGTGGGATATTTAAGTTTCTTACTATTACTATATTGCTGTCAATATCTGTCTTCAGATCTGTCAATATTTGCTTTATATATTTAGGTGCTTTGATTCTTGGTGCATATATAATTGTTTCCTTCATGTTGAATTAAACTTTTCATCCTTATGAAAAATCCTTATAGAATGACTTCCCTTGTCTCTAGAGACAGTTTTAGACTTAAAGTCTAATTTGCCTGACATACTATAGTCATCTCTTCTTCCTTAATAGCTTTCCTCATTTCTTTACTTTTAACTTATATATATTCTTTGAATCTCAAGTGAGTCTTTCGTAGATAATATATCACTGGATCTAGTTTATATTCATTCATCCAGTCTCCACCCTTTTATTGATGAGTTCCATTCATTTACCTTTAAAATAATTCTTGATAAATAAACTTCTATTGCCATTTGGTTAATTGTTTTCTGTCCATTGTGTAGTTGTTTCCTTCCTCTCTTCCTGCTATCTTCCTGTGTTATTTAATCAATCTTTGTAGATTTGTTTTCATTATTTTCTCTATCTTTTGTGTCTCTACTTTAGACTTTTTCTTTGTGGTTAGCTTGAGGTTTGTGTAAAGTATCTTGTAGTTATAACCATACATTTTATATTGTTAACAGATTTACTTCAGTTGCATACCAGATCTCTGCATTTTTCTTGCTTCCCACATACACACATTTTGTGTTCTTATGGTTGGTTTGCTTCCTTTTCCATTGTGTATTCATTAACAATTTTTATCTTTTCCCTTTTATATTAAAGGTAAATTATGGATGCCTGGCTGGCTCAGCCTGTAGAACATGTGACTCTTGGTTTCAGGGTTGTGAGTTTGAGATGCATGTTTGGTGTAAAAATTGATTTAAAGAATAAAATAACAAAATAAAAAATAAATTTAAAGAAAGGTTAAAAGTAAATTATATACCTCCTTTCAATATTACTTTAATCTCTATCTATCTGTCTGTATTTACCTTTCTGGGTGAGATTTATGTTTCATATGCTTTTACCTTGCTGTTTAGTCTGTTTTTATTTCAATTTAAAAACTCCCTTAAGCGTTTCTTATCTTATAGCATTGCTATTCAGATCTAGCAATGAAGAAAGAATTCCCTTAGTTTTTGTTTACCTGGGAAAAGCCTTATCTCTGTTTCATTTTTAAAAGATAATTTTGCCAGACATGTTGTTCTTGGTTGGCAATATATTTGTTTTATTTTTCTTTTAGTAATTTGATTATATCATTAACATTCTCTCCTGGCCTACAAATTTTCTGCTGAGAAATTCATTGATAGTCTTTTGGATATTCCTTGTAATTAATGAGTCATTTTTCCTTTCTTGTTTTAAAAATTCTCTCTTTTTCCTTGATATGAAATAATGTGATTATAATGTAGTCTTCCTCAGGTTGGTACTCTTTGGGAATATTTTAGCTTTACGAATCTGAGTATTCATTTCCCTACCAAAATTTGGGAAGTTTTTGGACATTATTTCTTTAAATTAGTTTTCTTCCCTTTTTCTCTCTCTTCTCTCACTGAGACCCCTAAAATGCATATGTTGAATCCAATTATAATATCCCATAAATCCCATAGGTTTTCATTACTATTTTTCAAACTTGTTTTTTTTTCTTTTCTCCTCTGACTAGATAATTTATAATGATGTATTTCTGAGTCCACAGATTGCTTCTTCTGCTTGATCAAGTCTGATGTTGAAGATCTCTATTGTATTTTTTCATTTCATTCATTATGTTCTTCCACTTAGAATTTCTGTGTAGTTCTGGGGCGCCTGGGTGGCTTAGTCGGTTAAGCGTCCGACTTTCGCTTAGGTCATGATCTCGCGGTTCGTGGGTTCGAGCCCCGCGTCGGGCTCTGTGCTGATTGNTTTCTGTGTAGTTCTTTTTTTTATGATTTATATCTCTTTGTTGAACTTTTTGTTTTGTTCTTGTAGACTTTTTTTCTACTTTCATTGAATTGTCTCTGTTCTCAAGTAGCTTGCTGAACTTAAAAGCAATTATTTTGACTTTTGTTCCAGCCAATTCATAGATAGTCATTTCTTTGGGGTTAGTTACTGGGAAGTTATTGGTGTACTTTGGTTATGTTATGTTTCCTTAATTTTTATGTTCCTTGTATCCATGTCTTGATGTCTGTGCATTTGAAGGGCAGTTACCTCTTTCAAACTTTATGTGCTTCCTATAGTAGGGAAAGATCTTCACCTATGAGTATATAGTCCTGGCTCATTGGGGTATAGTGTCTCCAGCTCTGAAGAGTTGTCATTTCTCTTTTTCTTTTTCTTGATTAGACTTTTTAGTATTTTATTATTTTCCTCCCAGTTTTTAAAAATTTGCATATCATTTTTGAAGTTTCTATAATACTTATTCATGAATTTATCTTTATTATACATTTTAGTTATGTTTCCTTCATTTTATGTTATGTTTCTAGACTTTTTTACCTGTTGCTTAATTTTGTTTTGCTCTCATTTTTCTTTTTTAAAAAAGTCAATGTATGTTTCAAGGTTATTAGTTTCCCTCTGAACATTGTGTCCTTTGGGTTCTGAGAGGTATCATATTTATTTTTTCTGTGTATTTTCATCAGTTTTTTTCTTTCCTCTTTGAACTAGTGCTTATTCAAGAGAGAGTACTTAGGGGCACTTGGGTGGCTCATTCAGTTAAGCGTCTGACTCTTGCTTTCAGCTAAAGTCATGATCTCACAGTTGTGAAATCAAGTTCTGCATCAGCCTCCTTATATGCATGGAGCCTTTGTAAGATTCTCTCTCTTCCTCTCCCTCTGCCCCTCCCTGCTTGTGCTCTGTCTCTCTAAACAAAACAAAACAAGAGAGAGGATTTAAGTTCCCAAGTAAAAGAATCTCTTTGAGACTAATTTCATTATACATTCATAAATTTCTTTCACCATGATCAGGGAACACTGTCTGTATAAATTCTACTATTATAAGTTTATTAATATTTACTTCATGCCCCCCAAATTGTCCAATTTTTATGAATGTTTTATGTGCTTTTAAAAAGAAGGTCTTTTTCTCTTTATAGGAAAATAAATATTTTTAGTCATAACAACATTTTTAGTTAATGTTTATTTGGTCACCAATGCTTACAGTTTGTGAACTTGATTCGTCACAAGCTGATTAAGTTAGTCATCTACTACTGTATTTCCATTTACCTTTGTATTTTTAGCAATATTATCAGGGACAATTTTGAGCTCTTGAATTACAGCCAGTTTACATTCCTATGGTATATGCATGTATGTATTTATATGTTTATGTTATGCACATTTATGTTAGAGTGTAAACATTATGATAGAGTGTAAAGTTTTATAGATTTAATTTTATTTTTTAAGTTATAAGTGTGTAAATTATCAGATAGAGAAGCTGAATACTGTGAAGCCATATCATTCCTATTGTTCTACTATTTCTTTGTCTGAAAAAAAGTAAAGTTTATTATATTAGAAAAATCAGGACCTTTTAAAATGTCTGTCCAGTTTGGAGTGATTTCCACAGGACTTGATTTTTTTATAGCATTACTTTTCAGAACAATTGGCTTTTTCATGAGTAATTTACGTACTAAGACCTGCCATATATCCTTAGTGTGTTGGAAGTAGGCTAACACTCCTCACATGATTTCTATAGAGAAGGAAACAGAGAGAAATTAACGTCTTTCCTGACAGTAAAAAATTAAATAGCCATTGGACTGTGAACTCAAATTATTCTGAAGAATTCAGTGTCTCCTCACTATAGTTTGCCTTGTTAATCTCTGAATAAAAAGTGTGTAAACAGAGTTCTCTAATTGTTACCTATTCCTAAAATCATACTAACATGCTTCATAAATCTTTAAATTTGCTCCTTTTTCAGACCCCCTAGTGACTCCATCTATGTTATTTCTTTTTTTTTTAATACTGCTTTCTTTTTTCCCCTAAGTGAGCTTATTCCATAAAGTGTTTATGTCTTCAGATTTTCACTTCATTTCTCAGGAGAAATATAAAAAAAATATATTCTATTATTTTCTCCCTAAATGATTTTTTCTTATATGATTTTTCCTCATATGATTTTTTCTCATATGTACACATTCTCTCATAAATGATAAGCTACTTGAAGGAAAGGAATGTGCATTTCTACATGATGATTATAACACTTTTT
The DNA here is from genome assembly GCF_008692635.1 of Crocuta crocuta. NCBI lineage: Eukaryota > Metazoa > Chordata > Mammalia > Carnivora > Hyaenidae > Crocuta > Crocuta crocuta. The sequence goes on along the minus strand of NW_027531874.1, from coordinate 1,098,887 downwards.
TATCCCAAGAGAACTAAAAGGGAAAGCATGTATTGCTTTTATAATTACAATTGTATACATTAGATATTATTATTAGATTTTTCAAACTGGAAGAGAGATATCATTATATCCAGGTGATTTCCTTAATACCCAGATCTATAGCATGATTATAGCTGACTTCATCACAAAAAGAAAATATCTCTACTTATCATTTATATTACCCCCATAAGAAGGATAATTTTCCAGCTCTGTCCTCATTTCTTTAGTCATTTGAGCTACAGATCCAGAGTGAAATCCATTTCATTTCTTGAGGACCACTGGGCTTCCCTCTGAATTGGAAGTGGTTTAGGTGGCCTGAGAATGGAATTGTATTTGTATAAATAATGTGCTTTAATGGTGTACATGAAACTAAGAAAATGTTGTTGCTTTCAAAGTATGCTGCCTGGAAAGCACAGGTGGGATTTGTGGATTCACTGCTTAAATATTTATGAAGCTATTTAGACATATTTTATTTATTGCAAAAATGTTTATACTATAATTATTTCAAGAATTAAGCTTCTACATGCTATCAGGGGCTAAAACTAAAATCTGATGCTTCTCAATTACGTCCCTCTAATACTAGATCATATCCAAGTATATAGGGTGAGAAAAGTTCTTCAGTGGGTATTTGTTGCCATAAACCTATCGATCTATCTATCAATCAATTTATATTTTAAAAGCATCTTCTATGTGAAAACCCATTGGATAGGTCCCCTGCATATTGCAATATAGATTTACATTTACCACTTACAAAGATATGGAAGCTGGTATACATTAACTCATTTCAGACCCAAACCAACTTTGCACTTAGGCCTGCTTATAATTCCCATTATACAGATGGGAAAACTTTCACTGAAGTATATAAGCCTAAAGTTAACTTGAAGGCATAAATACAAACTGACAACTTTTGGTAAACATCAGAGTAGGATTGAGAATCCATTCAAAACAAATTAATGGGATTTAGAAGAATAAATTACACAGTTGAGTTATTAAAATACAAAGATATCAGGCTTCAGTAAAGTAACTGACCTGTGAACTATATTCAGCCTTCAATTAAATATTAGATATCTCATTTTTTACAAATTCACCTAACTCTCAACATTATATAAGCATTCATGTGAAGTGATCATAATGTGAAATCTTTCACATAAAATTCCAGATTTCTGGCTTTTATTACAAAAAGAATAAAACAAACAGAAAAAGAAATGAGATGGTCTGGAAATATTTGTTTCCCATTTTCAGATGCCCACAGTCAGCTTGATCTGAATACTGGCCTTCCACTTAAGATGAATATTTGCTCTCCATTTTACCTTGAACTTCACTGCTCTGTAAATGCCTCTTAGAGCCAAACTGTCTCCTAACGATATTTAATGCCCTTGCTTATGTAGTCAAATGTGCTAAATGTACATTGTTTCTTCATCATTTTTTTGTTATGTCAATGTTATTCATTAATACTGGGTGGCAATAAGTTCACTCAGATGATTTTTGTTATTAGACGTAATAAATGGATGTTTTCTCAGCTTTCCTTTCCAGAGATGTGTAGTTAAATTTAGGGATGAATAAGGTGAATTGTTCAGAACAGTCTTTCAGTTAACTCCTTCTTTTCCTTCTCCTACAAGTGTATTCCAATTCTTTTATTTTAATTTTAAGCACTCTATTTGATTGGGTCTTTCTTCTTCTCCTTCTCCTTCTCCTTCTCTTTCTCTTCCTCCTCCTCCTCCTCTTCTTCTTCTTTCCTTTTTCTCCTTGTTCTTCAGGGCAAAGAGCAGGGTACTATCTAGTCAATTTTGAAACAATAAGTTTAAAAAAATTAAAGCTAAAATATAATAGCTTCTACTATTTGTGTTTATCATAAGTAAAATAATCTTCCAATACCCCCTGTTTCATTTTATTTTTTTCTTTGCATTAAATCATTAGACTTGAAATATAGTTCCAGGCACTGAAAATAAGTATGGCCAAACTTTAAACCCAGTAAGATGACATATTTGATGCTCAAAGAATGAATGTAAGTGACATACCACCGGCAGCTGTCTTCCCATATCCCTGCAGACCACTAGGTAGAAAAGTTTAGGAATTTTAAATTTCAAGCTGCAAGATCTCAGGAAATCTTTACCGTCCATTTCAGTCACATATACAAGTTGCAATATACTTCTTTTCTCCAATCTCTTTATGACATTCTCGGTGCACTGTCCTCACATTTTCTCATTTTTTGTGCTCCCAGCATGATGATTTGTTGAGTGCTCACTGAGTTGAATTATAAAGCAAAAGAGAATACAGGAGCAAGTCCTTTATGAAAAACTTCCATGGTCTTATTTATAAGCTTTCAGGCCTTATTATCCCTTCTTGTTTTTTTTTTTCTTTTTTATTGTTTTTTTTTATTTTTTTGCCTTTGGCATTTATGTCTCACAACATAAAAGGTAGCAAACATGACTTTAAAAGATACAATTGCAGGTGAAAACTTTCAATAGGAAAAAGACATATGAGGAAAGGGTGATATGGCTTATTTTGAAAGTGTGAATTGCATACTGGAACTGTTATACCACCAAACAAGCCATGGAAATGCACCTTTGGAGGTGAAAATATGATTTTCAGGAATGTGATAATAGTTTCTACAGAGTACAAAGAAAATATCATTGAAAATTTGCTATTCCTTTTATTTTTCACTACAAACATTAGAAAATTGAATAAAAGATCATGTCAAAGAAAATAAAATTGACATCAATCTTTCTTTTATTTCTTTCTTTCTTTCTTTTTTTTTTTTTTGGTCAAAATGAAACCTCTGAATCCTCCTGGAAAAGAACATTCTACCTACTGTGGCCATTTCTTAGTTAACTACTGTAAGCTGAGTGACTTTGGAATAGGGAAGAAGTCAGTGGAGATCTCTGCCAATGAGGTGACTGGAGGAATGATTGCCAAGGTTGCCTGCATACCAGAATCTCATGGAAGCTGCAGAAACATTGTTGTAGGGTCCCAATAACAGACATGCTCATGTCATTGATTTGGAGGATAGCCCACACATCAGGCTTTAAAACCCCAAAATGTTCCCAATTTTAACCGAGGTTGTGAACCACTGAGAAATGGAAACTATTTAAATTGTAAAAGAAAGGGAAAAAGTATAAAGAAGAAACAAGAAAAGAAGTCAGGTTCCCACTTGAACTAGAACGAGAGGGAACTAGAGGGAGAGCAACAAGAGCACCCAAACCCCCAAACCCAGTAGGAGAAGAGAAATAGTAAAAATCAGAGCAGAAATAAACAACATAGAGACCCAAAGAAACAGTTGAACAGATCAATGAAACCAAGTGTTGTTGTTGTTGTTTTTTTTAAATAAACAAAATTGACAAACCTCTAGCCAGGCTTCTCAAAAAGAAAAGAGAGAGCACCCAAATAGACAAAATCATGAATGAAAATGGACTTATTACAACCAACCGCTCAGAAATACAAGCAATCATCAGGGAATACTATGAAAAATTAAATGCCAACAAATTGGACAACTTAGAATAAATGGACAACTTCCTAAACACATACTCACTACCAAAATTCACACGGGAGGAGATAGAAAATCTGAACAGACTCATAACTAGTGAGGAAATTGAATCAGTGATCAAAAATCTCCCAACAAATAAGAGCCCTGGACCAGATGGCTTCCCTGGGGAATTCGCCCAGACGTTTAAAACAGAGTTAATACCCATTCTTCTCAAACGATTCCAAAAACTAAAAATCGAAGGACAACTTCCGACTCATTATATGAAGCCAGCATCACTTTGATTCCCAAGCCAGACAGAGACCCAGCAAAAAAAGAGAACTACNGTAAATCGGAGGACTCTATATGCTGGCAAGGATATGGAGAAACGGGCACCCTCCGACACTGTTGGTGGGAATGTAAACTGGTGCAGCCCCCCTGGAAAATAGTGTGGAGATTCCTCAAAAAATTAACCACTGAACTCCCCTAGGACCCAGCAGTAGCACTGCTAGGAATTTACTCAAGAGATACAGGAGTGCTGATGCATAAGGATAAATGACCCCAATGTTTATAGCAGCATCNATAAGTCAGGCAGAGAAGGACAGATTCCATATGTTTGCACATATAGGAGGATTAGGAGGAACTTAGCAGAGGACCATGGGGGAGAAGAAAGGGAAAAATAGTTGGGAAGAAGAGAGTGAGGCAAACCATGAGAGACTCTTAAATGCTGAGAACTGAGGACTGATGGGGGTGGGGGGAGGGAAAGGGGGTTGATGGGCATGGAGGAGTGTACTTGTGGGGATGAGCGCTAGGTGTTATATGGAAACCAACTTGNCTTTCATACTTTGCACTAATTAAAATCTTTGATACAGAACAAAAATTGCAATTTCATATAGCTCAGCCCATTCCGTAATTGGCCAAAAAGTATAAATATATTCAATAGTGGTAAATGTATAGTGACATAAAGGATACTGCATTAAATATCAGGCTTACTAATGTGAATAAAATATATAATTGTGTATCTTAATGTTTTATAATGCTTTATAGTTTACAAAATGCTTTCGTATGCAGTGTCTTGTTTATTTATTTATTTGAAGTAACACAAGAGGGAAACTTTATTAAAGAGAAAACATGCTCTAAGAGGGAACGAGAGAGCATTGTGCCCCCTGAGAGTTGAATTTCCATCTTTTTTTATTAATGTTTTCTTTTTAAGCTTTAAACACCGAGTGCCCATCACAGGACACTCCTTAATCCTCCTCATCACCTATATCACCCATCCTCCCCCAACCACTTCCCCTCTGGTAACCATCAGTGTGTTCTGTTTCCTGGTTTATCTCTCTTTTTTGTTCCCCGTGCTCATTTGTTTTGTTTCTTAAATTCCATATATGAGTGAAATCATACAGTATTTATCTTACTCTCTCTGACTTATTTTGCTTAGCATTATACTCTCTAGCTTCACCCATGTTGTTCCAAAGGCAAGATTTCGTTTTTCTTATGGCTGAATAATATTCCATTTTATATGTATACCACTTCTACTTTATCCATTCATCAATCCATGAACACTTGGGCTACTTCTGTATCTTGGTTGTTGTTAATAATGCTCTTGTAAACATCAGAGTGCATGTATCCCTTCGAGTATGTATTTTTTTAATTCTTTGGGTAAATACTTAGTAGAGCAATTGTGGTTTGTAGGGTAGTTCTACTTCTAAGTTTTTGAGGAACCACTGTATTGTTCCCCAGAGTGGCTGCACCAGTTTTCATCCCCACCAAAAGTGCAAGACAATTTCCCTTTCTCTTCATCTTCCCTAATACTTGTTATTGCTTTTGTTGTTGAGGTTAGCCATTCAGACAGATGTGAGGTGGTGTCTCATTGTGGCTTTTTAATCCAGTTTGAATTTATTTTTTGAATGGTGTAAGAAAGTGGTCCAGTTTCATTATTTTGCTTGTTTCTGTCTAGTTTTTGCAACACCATTTTTAAACAGATTATCAGGGTTTTGTTTTTTTTTTTTTTTTTTTTTTTTTGCCATTGGATATTCTTTGCTACTTTGTCAAGGATTAATTGACCATATAACTGTATTTGTTTCTGTATTTTCTACTATGGTCCATTGATTTATGTGTCTATTTTTGTGCCAGTACCATACTGTTTTGACCACTACAGCTTTGTAATATAACTTAAAGTCCAGAATTGTGATGCTTCCAGCTTTGCTTTTGCTATTTGGGGTCTTTTGTGGTTCCATACAAATTTTAGGATTGTGTGTTCTAGCTCTGTGAAAAATACTGTTGGCATTTTGATAGGTACTGCCTTACATGTGTAGATTGATTTGGTAGTATAAACATTTTAACAATGTTTCTTCTTCTAGTCTATGAGCATGGAATGCCTTTCCGTTACTTTGGGTCATCTTCAGTTTCTTTCATCAATGTTTTAAAGTTTTCAGAGCACAGGTATTTCACTTCTTTGCTTAGGTTTATTCCTAGGTATCTTATTATTTTTGGGTGCAGTTGTAAATGGGGTTGTTTTCTTCATTTCTTTTTATTCTGCTTTATTATTGGTATATAGAAATGCAACAGATTTCTGTAGATTGATTTTATACAGTGTCTTATTTAATTATACCAATAATGCTTCTAGAAAAGTGGAAAGTTATCCTCATTTTACAGATAAAGATACTAAAGCTACGGAAGCTATGTGACATGTCAAAGGTCACACATGCTTAAAGTTAGGCCCATAGTAGAGTTGGTCCAGTGATCCTATAGATAGACCTTGATCATTTAAACCAGAAATTTCTTATCCTTGAGCACATCTGTTCTTTTGGATGCAACTTGCTTCTTGGCTTAGGGACAATCTGTATTCTAGTAACAACTCACTTGAATGCTTTCTGATTATACTGAAGACATTCTGAAGAATGTTGCAGATGTTAAGCTGAATATATAAAAAGATGTCTCTGTCCTCCATGACACCAGGATAGTACCACTTAAATGATCCTTTGGGTAAAGAAAAAAAAACATTCCTTTGTTAAATAGCAAAATACAATAAAATCATAATAGAATCATAGAATCATAGTCATAATGGAATCTCCTTTGTTCTAGACTCTGTACTTGGCATGTCAAAGGCATTTAATATCTGAATTAATCTTCAAAAGAAACTTATCCCCATTTAATAACAGAAACTGAGACTCAGAGATTTGTCCAATTGTAGGGTCCCTGCTCTTTCTGTAATTCTGGGGGCATACCAAAAAAGAACTTTCCTGAGACTGAGTTCTGGGTTCTAATCTTGACTGTGTCACCAACTAGTTATATACCTCATACTTCCGAGAAGCTCGAGTCTCTATGTAGGTCTCGTCTAATTCTAAAAGTACATATGAGCTATAATTAAAAATATAACTTTAAATTGTTGATAATTTGGCTTCTGTTAATTTAATGCAGTCGGCATTTGCTGTCTTCCATTTCTCTTCTATCTCCATATTGCCTGGAATCCAAGTTCCCAGTATCCTTCAGTGAACCACCCTTCTTCTCAATCTCAGTATCAGATTTTCAAGTAGAATTGCCTGTACCTCTGGCCCTCTAAGTGCACCTGTGACTTCAGCATGGTTAATCATGGACTCTTTACCACAATAATTGTTCTATATAAGGAGATAACCCAATTCTGGTCAAAGACATCAGAAGTAAGACTTATTTTTCCAAACTCATCCAAAAGAAGCTTTTTTTTTTCTTTCCTGCTGAACTTGGAAGCAGAATGATATATGCATGGAGCTACTGGACATTAAGAATTAGACTAATACGGGGCGGCTGGGTGGCTTAGTCGGTTAAGCGTCCGANCTGAATCTCTAACTCAAACTTTTCCTAATATCTTCAATGTTATAAGTAATAAAGTTACTTATTTTTTAATTTATTTATTTTAACTTTAAGTTTACTTCGTCTTAACTTTTCATCACTTGGAAGTGAAAAAGTTCTAATTGACNCATGTAGTATTCCATGGTATAGATAAACCACATCTTCTGGATCCATTCGTCTGTTGATGGACACTTAGGCTCTTTCCATGTTTTAGCTATTGTTGAGAGTAATTCACACTTATACCTTAAAGGCATCCTTTATTAGCAGATGCAAGGCATGTGGGTGATTACTATGGGTTTAGATCATGGATACCTATCTGACAGAGTACTTATTTTAACCTCAATTGTGTCAAAGCAGATGAATCCCTAGGAAGCTATTTGTTATAGATGAAAGAATGTCTCATTCAAGTAGTATTAATCAGTAGTGATAGTTAATGACACAAGTAACTGTAAAGACTTAAAGGTTCATCAGGATTAAGCTGGCCAGCAATATTACAAAGACCTAACTTATTTCTGTATATTTACTTCACCCTTTGCAATAGCTGTTTTCATCTTAATGCTGCTAGAAAATAGTCTCTAGAAGCTATAGGAGTTACATATTTCTTTGCTCTCTTCCTATAAGTCAAGAGAACAATATTCCCTATAGCTTGTTTAAAAGTGCAAGGCAGCCTTTTTCTCAGAAGCCCTCATTAAATATCTGCTCATAACTAATTGACCCCCTTTTATTCTTATGCCCTGAAACTTACCTGTGGCCTTGGGAATTGCATGTGCTAATTGGCTTAAGTTGGAAGTGGGTTCAGCTTTTCCTGAAACGCAAAGGCTGAACCCACCTCCAACTTAAGCCAATTAGCACATCAAATTCCTAGCCCACAGGTAAGTTTCAGGGATGTGATCCAACCTGTTTCCAGGAATGATTTCTGTTATACTGAGCATTTTGGTTTAAACACAAATGTATATAGCTCAATGTCTACATTAACTATAGACATAGTATTTGCTATCATAAAGCATGCAAAATGTGTGAGTCTGTGCTATGGTTTAGCATTTTCAATTCTTCCTGTAATGATATATCCATTACGTACATATTTGGTAGTTTTATTATATGTCAGGAATGATGCTTTTCACTAAGTTATTGCAGAGCAGGTCTGTGGACCTAACTCTACATTGAAGATCCTACAAAATTATCTCATTTAATTTTTACTAAAGCTCTTTTAGAGTAGGTATTGATATTATCCAGTATTCACATTATATAACCCAGTTCTAGATAAATCAGGCTAAAAGGAAGTAATTGAAGAGATTAGGGAGATAACCGAATTGTTAGGATCTAGAGAACAGGTATTGGAGAAGGAGGCAAATCATCTCCAGTGGTGTAGGCTGCAAGAATCCCAACAGTCTTCTAAAAACAATAACTGTTCAGTACACCATAGTCCTCCTTACCACAAAACCCTTACAACATCGCAAATACTTTTATCACTTACTCAAGTGATAAAGCATCTGATTGACCAAGTCAAAGTTACATGCTATGAAAGAGAAAAGAATCTTCAGAATCTGTAGTAGGAAGGACATGATTTTCTATTGAAACTTATGCAATCAAGCGTTCCTCCAAAGTGAGCTAGGGTACTAATAGTAAGCAGATTTGCATCCAGGACATCCAAAGTCTGAGAAATCTCCATGCCACAATTATCTTTATTTTACAGAATGGTTATCTCTAGTTTACAGATGAAGAAACAGAGGTTCAGACAAAATGAGTCATAAATCCCTTTATTCTCATATTCTCTAAGTGTTAACAACCTTCCATTGAATCAAATGACCGTAGTTTATGATATGTCTGAATTCCTGAGGTATAGGACTTATTTCTGTTTGATGTCCTGCTTATTTTGACCTTGTTTTTAACTTCTGTGTTTTAAAGTTGTAATGTAAGGATTTTGTTAGATTCATTCAACTCCATATTTCTACATAACTTTGTTTCATAAGGTTTTTCTAAAGTCTGTAAGTCGTTAGTCAATTGGATTATCAAATATTTAGCATATTTAAATCTCAGTTGATTCAAAAGGCATGAATTAGAACTAATATACCTACCCCTTCTTGTGAGACTATTTTTTTCAGAATTAAATCTAAAAATATTTATTTGTTTCTAATTTAAGAATTATTTGAGCACATGTGATACTATACTTGATGCTATAAATAAATATGGTGAATTATTAGAAATGTGCTTGCAAGAGAAAGTAACTCAACTCCTATTAGTTTAAGCAAAATAAACAAAAAATTAAAAATTGAAGTTTTTGGACTCAACCATACTGTGATAGGAGGAGTATGGAGCCAGGTCTGGGATACCTTAATTCCAGGACTCTTATACTTAAGACCTCATTACCACTATTTTATCTCTGTTTCTATGTCTCTCTACCTGCTTGTAAGAGGATGGTTCCAAGGCCTTAATCACTTGGATTATGTCCTATCAATCAGGAGGAAAAATACTACCTTCCTCACCATGGAGAGTTTTATAACTCCATGATGGCTCATATGCCACTCTCCAGATCACTTACACTGTTGTGAGGAATCTGGCCGAGGCTGAGTCACATGCCAAAATCTGTGGCCACAGTTAGCATGCTCTTCAAAAGAAATATAGAAAAAATAGAGGCACCTGGGTGGCTCAGTCGATTAAGCATCTCACTTCATCTCAGGTCATGATTTTGCAGTTTAAGAGCCCTGGGTGGGGTTCTGTGCTGACAGCTCATAGCCTGGAGCCTGCTTTGGGTTCTGTCTCCCTCTCTTTCTAACTATCCCACATTTGCACTCTATCTGCCTCTCTCTCACTCTCTCTCGCTCTCAAATATAAACATTAAAAAAATTTTTTAAGAAATGAAAGATAATCAAAACAAATATATCTCTGCTTATCAAAGCTTGCAGGACAGAGAAATTTTTTTCTTAACATTTTATTTTATTTTTTGAGAGACAGAGGCAGAGCAAGAGCAGGGAAGAGAAAGAGAGAGAGGGAGACACAGCATCTGAAGGAGGCTCCAGGCTATGAGCTGTAGGCACAGAGCCCAATGCAGGGCTCAAACCCACAACAGTGAGATCATGACCTGAGCCGAAGTCTGGAGCTCAACCGACTGAGCCACCCAGGCAACCCAAGAAATTGTTAAACAAATATAAATTACGATTAATTGCAATTGAATAAGTGCGCCTCATAAAGATGAGAGTAGAAGAAAGGCATTTAATGTATATAATCAGGAAAGGATTCTTATAGAAAATGATGCCTAAGATGATCTACCAAAAAGCATAGGGATTAACTAGATGAAGGGTATAAGAGGTTCCCCAGCTGAGGGGAAAAGGGATAAAATGGAAGGTATAATTAGACCCCAAAAATCTGTCCTGAGAGTCAAAATTACAAAGTTAAGACATTGAAAGGGATCTTGCATAACCTTTAGTAAGTTTTTTAAAAACCTTTTTAAGGGAATGTGATACCTTATGTTTTATTCCCTTTTTCATCCACATAATTTCTTATTTCTAATTACATTCATGGACCAAGCACTAACCTAGGCTCCAGGATACTTCTGATAGTACTAATACTGCATGACCTTAGGTAAACCATTTCCCTTCTTAGGACCTCCACTTATCCATTGTTATGAGAAAGGAATTGAGTTGTAGTAAAATATTTTCCCCAATAACCTGTGTCTCCTGCAAATAATGGAAGCTTTGAAGCCAATAAACAGATTAGTTTGGGGAAAGAGCAGATTGGGATTAATGGCATAAATGCCATTTGATTAAAGACTCTGAAACTTCAAATATATAATATTCATTATATGTTTATATAATGAAGTGGGTAAAAATATGTATCAGTCCTTGTGAAGAAAAGTTCATTTGAAAAGATTAGTTTGAAGAGTCATACAGAATGGGGGTGAGACCTAAGAAATATGCTCCTAGAAGAAGAGCCTCCAAAGTATCTTCTAAGGAAAAACAATCTATGGAGAGTCTTGTTTTTTCTAATTCTGTGCAATCATATGAAGAAGTGAAAAAATAAAGTATCAAGTCATCTGTACATTTACTTGGAAAAAATATTGCCTTCAAGATTAAAGACTGAATTTTGTATCTATCAATTCCTTATTCAGTGCTTTGTATTGTATAAACAATAAATAAATCCTTGATGAAGATAATGATGATGAAGATGATGATGGCAATAATCACAGAGATGATCAAAATCAGAGTAAGTCAATGTATGGATAATCATTTTCTAAACCATAAAACTCTACAAAAATGAAAGGTGCAATGTTGAAATGGATCTGAGTTGTCATCAGCAATCATAGATTGCTATATTACTGATGTTAGTATTATTCACATGTATATGCAACAATCTCTCATCACCTTATTTTGCAAGCTTTCCAAGGTAAACGTGTGCCACCCTGAGTTTTTTAGAACAAAAGATAAATGAAAAGTCATCAGCAATTTAGCAACCTCAGTATTATTAAAGTTGTTAAAACAATCAAATACAGACTTAAAAGCAACTAAATGTGCTATATTTTCAAGCTCAAAATGTTGCCTTTAAAAACTGCATATATAATGCTAGTTTTATTTTCAAAGGTCAAAAGAAGGACACATTTTGCCCCTGAAGACTATTATTAACAGGTTGGGGAGAAAAATAACTAGAATATGTCACATACATAAGTCAGAGTCATTTGAATGTGTAAAATGTATTTTAACATCATTAACATATTCACACTTTCTGATGTTTGCCAAGGATTCATAACTTGGGCTCTCAAAAAATTACCCAAGCATGCTCTACAGAAAAGCAATGCAAAAGGTGGTGAGGAAACCAAAAGGTCAAAATAAAGTATTTCTACCAAATGGAGCCAGCATGTCTCAAAGCACTAGATTTGTAACAAGATAATCTGAGTCAAATACTTGAAAATGAATGCAGATGGAAGGACTGTGAATGTTGCCAGGGCAGGAGATTTCCAAGCGTAATGCTCTCACATTACTGTTATTGATACTTAACAAATCAAAGTGCCGCAGAGGCAGCTCCACACATACTCTACTAACATACAGGACTCCTGGATCCCACAAAGATTGTCTATTGCTAAAACAGGGTAACACACACACCCTAATAAATAGACATTGATATCTAGGTGAGTGAAGGTAAACCTCTCCAGAATTCTAGCAACTACAAGAATCTGAGCCATTGGGACACCTCATTTATCAACAATTGTGTGACAAGTCAATGGAGATCTAATGGTTTGGTAATGGTTGCTCTTAAGACAAAAGACTATTGAGTCTGGGGTCTCAGCTAACAACTGTAATATGTATAAAATTTGTGTATACTTTTAAACATAAGCCCACCATCTATCCTGACAGATAGTAATAGAGAAGCCTTCTAACCACTGGATAGTTTAAGCAATGATTAAACTTGATACTAAATTGATAAAAAATATTGTTCATGAGGGGTGCTTGATTGGCTCAGTCTGTTGAGCCTGCTGTTCTGAATCTCAAGGCTCTACGTTCCTACATTAGGTGTAAAGAGGTCTTAAAAATAAAAAATCTTTAGGAGTGCCTAGATGGCTCAACCAGTTAAGCACCCAACTCTTGATTTTGGGTCAGGTCATGATCCTGTGGTTCATGAGATCAAACCCTAATTTGGGCTCTGTGCTGGCAGTGTCTGACAGTGTGGAGTCTCCTTGAGATTCTCCCTCTCCCTCTCTCTCTCTCTGTCCCTCCCTTTCTCTCTAACTAACTAAACAAAGTTTTTAAAAAGTATTTTAAAATATAAATATATATATTTAAAATATATATTGTTAATAATTTTTTTTAAAAAATTAGTGTTTATTTTTAAGAGAGAGAGAGACAGAGTGCAAGTGGGGAAGGAGCAGAGGGAGAGGGAGACATAGAATCTGAAGCAGGCTCCAGGCTCCAAGCTGTCAGCAGAGAACCCACCTTGGGACTCGTTCAACCCATTGAGCCATCCAGATGCCCTGTTAATGAATTTTTTAACACCTCCACAGAGCCTATTTGGGCCTCCCACCTTATTAATGTGGTTGTTGCAGAGGTTAACAAGTAGTACTTTTTGTTGTCAAGGTTATCAAGATTGGTAGATTTTTATACCAGTTTTGGTGTCAGTAATGGACTCTAGCAAAAATAACCATTATCAACAAATAAGTAAGCCACTGATTTGATCACAGAAGTGAACACAGTCACAATCCTATGCAAACATTAGATAGATAGATAGATAGATAGATAGATAGATAGATATTCATAGGTAATCTTACAGATTCATTCAGGCTTCTCAGAGGTCAAGAGAGACCCAGAACATTTTCATTTTCTGACATCCCTAGCATATTGAAAATTAGGAAAGGCCAACACCAGGGTAACAAAAATTATAAGATGTTTCAGATGTTTACATGTAACAAATGTCTGTTGAAAGTGTTTTCAATTCTGTCACTATTTCTGCAACTACATAATATACCTTATTTGAAGATAATGTTAAAAACTAACTTGAAGCCACTGCCTGATTGTAATTGCCAGGCTTGCCCTATGATATGGGATTTAACTTTCAAATATGAATGTAGTAGGAAGAATAATAGACAAATACTTTAATCAAATATCATTATATAGAAAGGAATAATAAACAAATAGAAAATACTGTTTGAAAATTTTTTAAAAAGCCAAGGCTGAGGGAGAGGAGTAAATATTTAAATAATTAAAAACATAATATTTGAAAGTGCCTTCTCATTTTTAATGATTCTCTAACAGTGTATCATGTATTGTGGTCATTGGGATACATGTCTTAGAATTAGAAGCCAAAGACAGTGTATCAAGCACAGAAAACAGGTATTGGACTTACAAAGGCAAAAGAGACTTCACCCCATACCATGTGTTAGCACTGCCTGGTATGTTGTGGATGCTCAAACAAATGTTGTTATATAAATGAATGAATGAGTAAATGAATGTTAGCCTTATTGTAGTATTAGGTGACAAGGTGATTTGATTATTGTATTTTGTAGCTACACCTTTTCCATTTCATGAAGAACTTGGAGAATCTCCAGTACAGGCTGAGTCTCCAGTGCTTTAAATAGATTTTGTTTCTGCTGAGAAAGCAGTTCTTGGTTTGTTGGTCTAAGAGGAGATTTTCAGTGGTAGTCTGAGGCTGCAGCTTTCATGAGATATGTAATCAATCTTGCATCGAATACATGAACTCTTGCTAAGGATGTATATTGCATGACCCTCTACTTAAATCAAATGCTTTGTGAACACTCTTCAACCTTCAAGACACAGTGAGCCAAGACCACATCTTTGAAGGGTTTCACTGTCTTCAGGGATGACCCAGTTATTATTCATGGGTGGGTCTAAGGGTCCCTGAAGGTATATTTCCCTAATGCTTGACACGTTTAAGATGATTAACAGCAGACACATAAAACTCCAAGGAATTTAGTCAAGACAGAAGTCAATTTCCTCTGGTGTTCCTATGCCACAACAGTCTGGGGGAAGAGCTCTGACATTGAGGTACAACTCACACATATCTAATATTTTGATAGATCTGAATAACAAATACCAAACAATATCACATTCTTTGATTGAATTAAACTCATTATTTCTTTACTCTATACCAAGTAGATACTAACAACTCTAGTCCTTCATACCTTAAAACCAAGCCATTCAGACACTTGACTATATATGTGTGTGTGTATATATATTATTCTATTACTACATAGATATATATATCTATATATATTTGATTTTGAAAAATAGAAATCACTAAAACTAAAGCCTGTTCATACTTACTTCATAAAAAGTCCTTACATTTTAAGGGAAGTACAGTCAATTAAATAGTAGTCTCTGTCACCAGGAGAAACAAATATTGGAAAATTCTGTACATACTGAGAAGTAGCCTTTAAGCAGTCCTTCTAAGACTGATTTCAGTGGGCTGGGAGATTTCTCTTAGTACAGCAGGAAATGAAATTAGTCACATAGACCACAGTAAAATATGCTTGTTTAGCACAAAACAGTAAGAAAAGGGTGGCAATGATTCACCATGACTACAGAGAATGATTTTGGAAAGAATTGAAATGATAACTAAAGAAGTTTTATTTGAAAGTATTTAAGAAGCAATTACAGACAATGAAGAGTAAAAAAAAACAAAAAACAAAATAAATGATAGAGTAGTAAGTAGTTGAAAGCTGATGAAAAACAAATAAAGCTTATTCATGTAATAATAGGTTGCAGGAAAGTTGCTAGAGTAGAATATTCTGTCAGTATTAAGAAGAAGGACAAATACATTTATGCTTAGCTATTTGAAGAATAAATCTTTGTGTGTATTTTTATCAGTCCTCCAAAAGAATAAAAGGGTACACTTAGTAAGCAAGTTACGGTTTTATGGTCCTAATCAGGGTCAAATTTTTAACAATAAGTCAAATGCTAACATACACAAAAGGGCCCTGCAAAGCAATAACATTAGTTAAAAATGTGAAATTCTCCTGAGTTGGTACAATTTCCCAACAAACACATTATGCTTAAATTGTATTCAGAACTTAAATTACCAAGACTAAACAGAAAATGCTTCTAGCTAAGGCTGTTTGATGATATCTTGAGCTGTAAATTTCTCAGAAAGAGGTTTATGCTAGTTTTCATTTTCTTTCATTCTTCATTCTTCCTTCCTTCCTTCCTTCCCTCCTTCCTTTCTTTCTTTCTTTCTTTCTTTCTTTCTTTCTTTCTTTCTTTCTTTCTTTCTTTCTTTCTTTTTCTTTCTGTAGTAGAGAATGTACAATTTTTCCAAAGACCTAAATAAAGAACAGCACTTCTTCAATAATTACTTTAAAACTAGCTCAGGAAACGTGCTGATCTTAACTTATAAATATAAAATAACTTTAATACAAGAGGTTTTAAGACATTCAATTAGGACTCAAGAGATTATATTTTTTCAGAACTCAGTGTCATAACATATAACCAGATGCTATGTGTTGTAACTTCCCTAGTGTTTTTAATTCTAAGAACATCTTTTATATGAAGAGTACAGGTTGTATTTGTGTGCAGTTTGGTTCACTTCCCATAAGTTTTTGTAAGATAAAATGATAAGTAAGAGCCATCTAATGCATGAAATGTTGAGTCCAGAGTTTCAAATATCTTCTTTAACCACAGCCTACTTTTAGTTTTTTGTTTGTTTTTTTGTTGTTGTTTTAATCTCTAAGGTGGTGTTGCTAAAAAGCAAGTTGAAAATCACTCAGGAATTATTTCTACTTCCATACTAACCTGTTTCCTACCTTGAATAACTGCTATTATATATTGCCATTTATAATCCTACCACACTGTAATTCTAGAAATAAACTGAGCTAATAATAAGTGCTATAAGCTTAAAGAGACTTCAGAAATTACTAATTACTGTGGTTTTCATATTGTTCCTTCTTTAATGTCTGCAAAGGGGAACAGGTTGAAGGAGGAGACAGGCAGCTGTGATTTTAAGACACCTTCATTCAAAGAGATTATCAAACATCACAATGCACCCACATGAATAAAATATTTGAAATAATTTTATAACTATGTTGCTGACATTGTGTGGCTATAAGAAATTCACTTAATTTATTGTGTTTGAGTTCTCAACAATCATAATGCATAATTAGGAATTATTGCTAAGTGAAAAAAGTCTAATCCACACAATATCCTCAAAGTGATGAAATTTTTATGGATAGTGAAGTTAACAAAGTATGTTCACAAATATCCAATCAAATATTTATTAGTTTATCTTTTGAAGGTTTTTGAGGTTTTTTTTTGTTTTGTTTTGGAGACTATACATGTTTTCCAGTTATCAAATATTCTGAAGGTGCTGAAAATTTATAGGTGCTAGCCCTGTGATTCCTGATGGGTAAAATGGATTTACTCTCATCTCTGCTTTAACAAGAGCTGATCACTTTTGAGCTATCTTATCATTGGACATTTAATAAAAAGCAATGTTTGGAGTTAGCTAATACAGAACATTTTAACCTACCAAATGTGGAAACAGAAAAACATAAAGGCCCATTTTGAAACGAGAAATTAGGAGATCAGCAAAATAAGACATTTACGAAAGAAATTAGCTTATTTTTAGGGAAAATTATAAAGTCATCGCCTGGATATTTCATTTATTCATATTCAATGCAGTAAACTGCCTTTGCTCCAGAATATGTAAATTATCTTTGGGATTTGAATGCTGGCTAGCTAAATTGCTTGGGGTATTTTTTTATAATCCAATTCAGACTTATTCTCCCACACTCTTTTCTTTATCATGAGGTTTCAGGTCCCCAAGTCTCCTGACACCTAAGTCTGAGGAGGTATAAATGCTCTAAGATGAGCACAACACACATTTTTACCTCTATTAGAGTAAAAATTAAAATGCTATATTTTACACATAATGAATTTTGTGAAATATATTTTCAGTATTTGCAAAAAGCCATAATACATAGTGAAGGATGTAATAACAGTTCAAAAAATAACCCTGTAGGATGGAAACGATTTCCCAATGAACTCTTTCTTCTTCCTCATCTTGAGTTAAGAACTTTGTTTATCACTCCTTCTAAATTCTGTGTGAAAACCTG
Source organism: Crocuta crocuta (assembly GCF_008692635.1). Classification (NCBI taxonomy): domain Eukaryota; kingdom Metazoa; phylum Chordata; class Mammalia; order Carnivora; family Hyaenidae; genus Crocuta; species Crocuta crocuta. The sequence continues at coordinate 1,081,032 of NW_027531874.1, read as the reverse complement.
AAATATGACTTCAGATCATCTCACTTCTTGTTGTATTAAAGTAATATACTTGTGCTTTATTTTTATTTATTTATTTTTTCATTTTAGTTACTTAACATGCAGTGCAATATTGGTTTCAAGAGTAGAATTCAATGATTCATCACTTATATTCAATACCCAGTGCTCATCACAAGTGCCCTCCTTAATACCCATCACTCATCTTATCCATCTCCCACCCATCTCCCCTCCAGAAACCCTCCCATGTTCTCTATAGTTAAGAGTCTCTTGTGGTTTGTCTCCCTCTCTTCTCTTCCCCCCCTTTCCATATGTTCTTCTGTTTTGTTTCCTAAATTCAACATATGAGTGAAATCATATGGTATTTGTCTTTCTCTGAGTGACTTACTTTGCTTAGCATAATATGTTCTATCTCCATCCATGTTGTTGCAAATGGCAGGATTTCATTTTTTTGATGCCTTCATCAAAAAAGCATTTTATCCATTATTCATTTATCATTCAATGGGTATTTGGGCTCTATCCATAGTGTGACTATTGGTTGATAACACTGCTATAAACATTGGGGTGCATGTACCCCTTTGAATCTGTATTTTTACATCCTTTGGGTAAATGATAGTGCAATTGTTGGATTGTAGGGTAGTTTTATTTTCAGTTTTTTGAGGAACCTTCATACTGTTCTCCAGAGTGGCTGAACCAGTTTGCATTCCCACCAACAGTAAGGAGGGTTTCCTTTCTCCACATCCTCACCAACATCTGTGGTTTCTTCTATTGTCAGTTTTAGCTGCTCTGACTTGTGTGAGGTGGTATTTCTTTATGGTTGTGATTTGTATTTCCCTGATGATGAGTGATATTGACCATATTTTCATGAGTCTGTTACTCTTCTGGGTGTCTTCTTTGGAAAATTGTCTACTCATGACTTTTGCCCATATCTTAATTGGGTCATTTGCTTTTTGGGTGTTCAGTGTGATAAGTTATTTATAGATTTTGGATGCTAACCCTTTATTAGATATGTCATTTGCAAATATCTTATATTTTGCAGCTTTGCTGTGCCTTGATGATGTCCCAATAGTTCACGTTTGCTTTAATTTCCCTTGCCTTTGGCAATATGTCTAGTAAGAACACAGGCTGCTGCCTGTGTTCTCTAAGATTCTGATGGTCTTCTGTCTCACATTTAGGTACTTCAATCCATTTTGAATTTATTTTTGTGTGTGGTATAAGAAAGTGGTCCAGTTTCACTTTTCCACATGTCACCATCCATTTTTCCTAACACTATGTATTTTAAAAAATTGTCTTTTATTCATTGGATATTCTTTCCTGTTGGTCCAAGATTAGTTGACCATATAGTTGTGAGTCCATCCTGGATTTTTTTATTCTGTTCCATTGATCTATGTGTCAATTTTTGTTCCAGTACCATAAAATCTTAGTAATAGACAGTCACAACTACAGCTTTGTAATATGGCTTGAAATCCAGAATTGTAATGCCTCCAGTTTTCTTTTTCTTTTTTCAGGATTGCTTTGGCTGTTTGAGGTCTTTTGTGGTTCCAAACAAATTTTAGGACTGTTTGTTCTAGCTCTGTGAAGAATGCTATTGTTGTTTTGATATGGATTACACTGAAAGTGTAGACTGATTTGGGTATGTTAGATACGTTAACAATATTTCTTCTTCCAATCCATGAACATGGAATGCTTTTCCATCCCTTTGTTTTGTGTTCAATGTCTTTCATACGTGTTTTGTAGTTTTCAGAGTGCAGATCTTTTACGTGTTTAGTTAGGTTATTCAGGGGCATCATATTGGTTTTGATACAATTGCAAATGGGAGGGTTTCTTTGATTCTTTTTGTGTTGCTTTGTTATTGTTGTATAGAAATACAACAGATTTCTGTGCATTGATTTTATATCCTGAGACTTTGGTGAATTCATCTACTTGTTCTAGTAATTTTTTGATGGAGTCTTTTGGGTTTTCTCTGTAGAGTATCATGTCGTCTGCAAATAGTGAAAGTTTGGCCTCTTTCTTGCTGAGTTGTATGTCCTTTATTTCTTTTTGTTCTCTGATTGCTGAGGATAAGACCTGTTTCCTCATCCAATTTTAGTATATGTGCTGCCGAAGCGAGCACTACCTGTTTCCTTATCCAGATTAGGGAAATGGTCAACTATCATTTATTCAAATAAACTTTCTGCCCCTTTTCCCTACTCTTCTTCTTCTGGGACTGCTTTGATACTTACATTACATCACTTTATGGAATTGCTGAGTTCCCTAAGTCTACCTTTGTGATCTAATAGTTTTCTTTCCCTATTCTTTTCAGCTTCATTATTTTCCATAATTTTATCTTCTATATCACATATTCTCTCTTCTGCTCCTTCAGTCCTCATTCTGATTATATCCTGTCGGTTTGGGGTCTCAGTTACAGTTTTTATTTCAGCCTGATTATTTTTTTTAGGTCTTTGATCTCTGCAACAAGGGTTTCTTTGGTGTCTTCTGTCATTTTGTCAAGCCCAGCTAGTGGTCTTATGACTGTTGTTCTAAATTTTTGTTCAGATACATTGCTTATATCTGTTTTGAGCAAGTCCCTGGCTGTGATTTCTTCTTGACCTTTCTTTTGGAGAGAATTCCTCCAGCTTATCATTTTGGGTAAATTTCTGTATTTTACATGTTTTGAATGCTTGTTATGTTTCCTGCATCTGAGAGTAATGCCATATTAAAAAGGGGTCATACACTGGTCAGGGCCTGGCACTTCAGGAAGTGTTTTTGCTGTATGTGGTGGACCTTGTGCTATTGTGTTTTGGCTGCTCTTTCCCACTGGTCAGTCTTCTGCAAAGCTCTTCCTTGCTTGCAGCAGGGAGTGTTTGGAACTTTAACCATGTATGCTTTGATTTGTTTGTTAAAATAAGCCTGGAAAAAAGTGAGGGGGGAGAACAGCCTCATTTAAAAGAGAGAAAGAGAGAGAGAGAAGTAAAAGAAACAAAAAAAATCGAAAAGAATATAAAAAAGAAACCTCACCAAAAAAAGGAGGGAGGGCAAGGAAATGAAAAACAAACAATAAACTATAAGCCTTAGTCCAAAGGAAAAAAAAGAAGAAAGGAAAAAAAAGTATGCCTGTTCCTATTTCCACCAGAACTACAGGTGACACTGCGATGCATTCTATGATTAGTATATTTGGTGCCTGAAGGTATTGCCTGTGCTGGTCTTATGGAGGGGATGACATCTGTGCTGGCTCAGAGTCACTCTTGCCCCAGTAAATATGTGGTTGCCAGGTACAGGAGGGCAGGGTTTGGGGTAAGCAGTTCCTGCCTCCACTGGGGGCTGCTGTGTTGCTCTCTGAAGTCCCATCTTGCTGGTGTTGGTGGGAAAATGGTGCCACCAACTCTCTCATCCCCAGACAAGAGATCTCACACACCTGTGCGGTTCAGGAAGCCCTCTCAGAATAGTGAGGGCAGTCAGAGTGCCCTACGCCACAGCTGTCCTACATTTTTTCTTTGGTGCATGGCTGGTATTCAAAACTCAGAATCTTAAAGGACCTGGGACTGCACAGACCCATCCCTGTCTTCCAGAGTAGAGCCTCTCTAAGCTGTGTCTGATGTCCTTTGTCCCATAAAAACAGACTTACACCTGTGTGGTGCACGGAATCTCTGGTGCAACAGTGTGAAAAGCAGCAACAAGTTTACTTGCTCTCTTTGTATCCCTCTGTCCCCTACTTATGAATGGCCTTTTGCTGGTGCTTATAGGGTGTTTTGTCCTTGGAGAGACAATATACCCTCTTCCAAATGTACTCCAGGAAGGGGAATGTCCTTTCCCAATATGACCCAGGAGATCCCTACACAACACTGCACACTCCCAGGTTAGGGCCCCCCTTCTCCCCAGGAGTGTTTGCCATAGCTTGCTCCAGAGAAAGTCATACACTTCCAAAATCTCAGAGTTTGAGCACCATACACTGTTTAAAAAAAAAAAAAAAAAACCTGCCATACGCAATACCTCATCCTCTGCAGTCCATGGTTCAGAGAGGATTTCTTCTTGTGCTGTCCCAATGCTGCACTCTCTACCCCTCTCTTTCTCTTCCTTTTGTTTCTCCATGGAAAGAGTTCTCTCCACTCCACAGCACTGCCATTTTTCTCTCTCCTGATTCACTTCCATGAACCTCACTTTTGCTATACTGTCTCCCTCCAACCTTGGAGATCCTTCTGCTAGTCCTCAGATACATTTCCTAGGTGTTCCAAGTGATCTGATCTCAATACAGCTGTGTTTGAGGGATAAGGAAAGCCCAGGATTCCCCTACTTCTCTACTATCTTAACTCCTTCCACGTTAGTATACTTGTGCTTTAAATGTTTCTAAAAGAAAATTAATCTTTCCTAGAATAAGATAACATCATCCAGATGTTCTATAATTTTTTGTGTTCAGTGTTCTGCACTCAAACTTTCAAAAATGTTAGAAAAGAAAATCAAGTGACAAAACACTAAGGATAAAAATATAAATTATAGAAACAGATCCATATTGTTGAGATATTGAGATTGTCATATAGGGATTTTATAATAGCTATAATTGGGAAGGGAGATATTCTGTATCTATTAAGGACAGAGCATGTTATATCAGCTTAATTTCCCTTCAGATAACAATTATATGTCATTTATGAAAGAAGGGAATGACAATAGGTGAACTCTATTTACCTGGAGTTTTCTTAAGTGCACATCTTAGCTCACCATGACAAATAGGGGAAGAAATGAGACAAAATGAGACAGGGCTGAGGATATGGAAATTGGAGTTCAGGACTGCCAGAGTGGTTTGAAACTGAGGGAAAGGGGCACATGGGTGACTCAGTCAGCTGAGTGCCCAACTTCAGCTCAGGTCATGATCTCACGGTGGTTTGTGAGTTTTAGCCCCACATCAGGCTCTGTGCTGACAGCTCAGAGCCTGGAGCCCACTTTGGATTCTGTGTCTCCATCTCTGCCTGCTCCTCCCTCATAAACACACACACACACACACACACACGAAGAAGAAGAAGAAGAAGAAGAAGAAGAAGAAGAAGAAGAATTTCAAGAAACTGACAGGAAAATTCCCCCAAAATCTCAATCACAGATCAGTAATTTCCAAATTTAAGTGCAGATTCATCTCATACTCTTGGCTGAGTCCTAAACTGAAAATGTCAGGATAAAAAAAAAAAACAAACGAAAACTCTTTTAATCATAAAGCAACATCTGAATGGCTTAATTGCTAACCAAAGATTTCAGCCCTTGTTCAATATTAGGGATATAGAGTTTTGAGTTAAAATCATGTAAGCTTAAAGGTACTTGGTAATCACACTGAGTTTTCCACAGAACTCCAAAAGGCCCATGATTCAAGAGAAAGGAATACATCCAAGGAAAACCAACACAGCCTTAGAATTAAAGTTAAACTAAAGAAAAACATTTCTAAAATTGAACCTTAATGTGATTAAAGTGAACTGCCAATAAATTAACTTTCTCCCATGATAAAACTCAACACACTTAAAGGAAAATAATGAAATAAAAATATCCAAAATACACAATGTACAACAAAGAATAAAAATTTCTAGACTTGTAAGAGAGTAGAGAACTATAACCCAGAATTAAGAAAAAAGGGAGCTACAGAAGACATACACACAAATGATCCTGATGTTATAAGTAGTAGATGGTTCTTCAAAAGAATTACTATAAACAGTTTAAAGAATACGTAGAGATGGATAGACAAAATGAATGAAGACATGGAGAATTTCAAGAGAAAATGCAAATGTTAAATAATATGTCCAATATCTAGATTTGGAAAATGTAATATTAAAAATGCAAATTTATTGGCCATGCTTTACAGGTCACTGGACAAAGACAAAGAAAGGATTGGTGAAATGAATTATATGGCAATAGAAATTATTCAAATTTAATTACAAATCAAAGAATTTAAAACAGTGGAAGAGATTTTCAATAAATGATACTGAAAAAATACCAAGTTAAAAAAAAAATAAAGACACTGATGTTAAATCGTTCATAATGATCAACTCAAAGTAAATCATAGGACTATATATAAAATGCAGACCTATAAGACTCCTCGATGATTATATGGGAAAATATCATACATTTATCTAAGTCCATAGACTGTATAACACCAACAGTGAATCCTAAGGCAATCTGTGGACTTTGGGTGATAATGATGTGTCATTTAACTTCATCAATTGTAACAGAAATTTCTTCAGAAACAAGATTTGATAGAATTTGTTTCCAGGACCCCCCACTCTAAAAGGAGATTTTATTATCAGACTGAAGTGAAATAATTTAAGAATATAACATATGACTAAATTAAATTAGACCTTAAAAATAATATTTAAAAGACTATTGTCTATTTAAACAAATATTTAAAAATATATTGTAGGATTAAAAACATATGTAGAAGTAAATTATAAGACAAAAAGAACAACTAAAAAGATAGTAGTGGAGAAGATAAAATAAAATATTTTAAAAAATACTGTGGCTTTAAAAAAAAAATGACAGCGGCAACAGGCGCCTGGGTGGTTTCAGTCAGTTAAATGTATAACTTCAGCTCAGGTCATGATATGGTGGTTCATGAGTCTGAGCCTTGCGTCAGGCCCTGTGCTGACAGTTTAGAGCCTGGAGCCTGCTTCAGATGCTATGACTACTTTTCTCTCTACCCCTCCCCTACTCATGCTCTGTCTCTGTCACTCTCAAAAATAAATAATAAATAAAACATTTTTAAAAAAAATTAAATGAGGAAACAAAAAAAAACAAAAGATGGGTCAAGTATATATACTTAAGCTAACCAGGTATATAATTACAAAAAATATAAATAGAATTATACTCCAATTTAAAGACAGAAATTGCCCGACTCAATTTAGAAAAAGAGAAAGATTTTTATTTACATGAGTTGCAGTTTAAGAATCAAAGACACAAATAAGATAAAAGTAAAAGGATAGGTAAAAATGAATTGTTATAGAAGAGGAGGAGGAGTAAAAAGGGAAGGCAGGAAGGAGGAAGAAGAAAGCAATAGGAAATGTTATCATAACTGAGTATCATTTTATACTGATAAAGTATAAATTAAGCAGAAGGAACTAGCAATTCTGAATGTGTGTATATCTCATACTAGAGCTTCAAAACACAAAACCATAAGTGACAAAACAGGATAGATTTTTTAAATCCACAATCATAATGATAAGGATAGAAAAAATTTGTACAACACTGTTAACCATCTTGACCTTATTTATATTTATATCTTCTAACTCTAATATATAAAATTATTTTCTATTGCACATGGACCATTAACCAAGATAGACCATATATGGGGATTTATTTTTTGAGTCTCTCTCAATAAATTCAAGTAGATTAAAATCTTAGTATATTCTTAGACCCAAGTGGAATTAAAATATAAGTCATTAATACAAAATAATTGGAAAGAAACCTAAATATATGGTTGTCAAGCCACACACTTCTAAATAGACCATGGACCAAGAAGAAACCAAAATAGAAATAATTGTTTTGAACTGAATGGTAATGAAAATATACCATATCAAAATATGTAGATGTAACTCAACATTCACTTTTCAGGGAAATTTACAAATGTATATATTAAAAAGAAAATTTAAGGGGGACCTGGTGGCTCAGTCAGTTAAGTGTCTGACTCTTGGTTTTGGCTCTGGCCATGATTTCAATTCCATGAAATTGAGCCCCACGCCCAGTTCTGGTTCATGGAGGCTACGTAAGATTCTCTCTCTTCCTTCCCTCTGCCACTCTCTGTACACACTCTCTCTGTCCCTTTCAAAATAAGGCAGTAAACATTAAAAAAAAATTAAAGCCAATTCAAGACACTAGAAGCAAATGAAGTAAAATCAGAGAAAGTAGAAAGCATACATTTTAAAGCACATACAAAAATCAATGAAATAGGGGTACTTGGGTGGTTCAGTCAGGTAAGTGTCTTTGATTTTAGCTCAGGTCATGATATCACGGTTTATGAGATCGAGCCTGGCATTGGGCTCTGCAATGGCAGCCAGAGCCTGCTTAAGATTCTTTCTCTCCATCTCTCTGCCGCTCCCCTGCCTGCTCATACTCCGTCTCTCTCTCTCTCTCTCAAAAAAAAGATAAGTTAACTTTATTTTTTAATATTTTTAAAATTTATTTATTTTGAGAGAGAAGGAGAGAATTCCAAGCAGTCTCCATGCTGACACAGTGCAGAGCCTAACGCGGGGTTGGAACTCCTGAACCATAAGATCGTGATCTAAGACAAAACCTAGAGTCAGATGCTAAACTGCTTGAACCTTCCAGGTACCCCTAAAAAAACTTAAAAAAATATCAATGAAATAGAAAGTAGACCAATGAAAGGAAAAAAAAAATTACCAAAGAAAAGTTGGATCTTTGAAGAGATGAATAAAATTGATACACATTTATGAAAACTGATCGAAACCAAATAGATAAAACACAAATCACCAATATCAGGATTAAAAGAGGAATATGCCAATAGCTCCAGCAGTCATTAAATGTATAAGAAAGTAAACATTAAGAAGATGTTACTCCTAACCAAATAATGAGAAAAAAGCTGGATAAACTACAAAATCATAATTTTTTTCTGAGCCCATTTGTGTCCTGTTTTATGTAACTGAATGAACTGAATCCCTGAAGTGCCATGTCTCTTCAAGCAGAGATGGAACATAATGAACTGTTCACCTTTAGCAGAGCAAGGAAGGGGTGATTGCCATTAAGGTGGGTTGGAAGAAAAGATCTAAAATTTTAGTGAATTGTTAAAGGAAAAGTGTGGGTTAGCCTATGAGTTCAGATTAGTTTTGGCTCCAGTCTTAATGGAAGTCTGTTCTCTGAAAGCTCTTTCCCTTAGGGTTCACTTGAGTGCTCATAAGAAAGATTGTGGGCAAAACAAAGACTAGACAAGGAACTTCTAATGCACACAGGAAGAAAACCTGATTTACACCTCCAGACCCTTTCCTCCGCCATGCAAATAGGCCATCATCTGTGGTGGCAGGGATATAAAATCTCTCAGCTTCCTGGAACCTGGCAAAGATGTACTCTTTTAGGGGAAACAGTTAGAAGCTAATAGGGGTTGGTAGAAAACCATTTCACACAGAATCTTGTACAGACAGAAAGCAAAGGTATGAAACTGCTGCAGATGGTAGGAAACAGCTCTCTGCAAGAGACAGCCACAGATATAAGGCTGAGTTTGGCTACCATAGGAACATTGAGAAGGAACACAGAGAAAGCCCCAACCTTAGCCCTGGACTCCCATGATCTGCCTAATGAATGACTACTCAGTGCTGTTGAGATTTCATGTCCTGTTTTTTCTTGAAAAAATTTTTTAAAGAAAATTTAAAGTGCTAATATCATCTGAGTTTCACAAATTTTCCTGCAACTGCTGTTTTTTCCAAGTTTGAAACTTTTTTTTGTTTATGCAAGACATTTTGAACAAGTTTTAATAAGGCATTTAAACATCTCTTCTCTTTTCTGAAATACATATCTCTGTAATAATTGGAGAGAAAGCATTCCTTTTTTCTTAACCACAATTTCAAGTTCAGAGCTACATAATGAAGAAAACAAGTATCTCCCTTGAAGATTTCTAGGTAGATGACTTCTTAAAATCTAAATCTCAATTAAAATAGCTTTGCATCCTTTGATTGGAAAAGCTTCAGGGGCTTCCAATTCAAAGTCTTGCCTCACAATTAAAACGACTGCAAATAATACATTTGTGGGTTGCATTGAAACACCTACAAAGGACATTTTTTCTTAATAAAAAATATGCACTGATCATCTTTAGAAGCATTTAGAAATCTTAACCATGAAATTCAGAAGTAAATGGCTGATTTTTTTTTTTTACCAAAAAACATGAATAAGATATATATTTTACATGAGAGATAACATTGGATGATTTATATTATCACCAAACTCTAGTTTGTCTAAATACTTTTCCTAAAATAATCTCTACTTTTGAACATACTGAAGAGGCAGCAGCAGCGTGGTAAAATGGAGAGTTCTTGATTGGAGGCCACCTGTTCTGGCTTCCTCTCCTGAGTCTGTCACTAACCAGCTGGGTGACCTTGTTTGTCTCAGCTTTTCCTCTGTGCAGTAAAGCATTGGGGTTATATATTATCTCCGTGGTTTCCCTCATATCTGAATTTTTTGTGTGTTCCACAATTCTTCTGTTTCTATTTCATTGCCCTACATTTAACCCCTCTAATGCTGTCTTTAAAGGAAGCGTCCAGCTCTACAAGCAGAGGCTCTCAAACTTACATTTGCATGATAATTGCCTGGAGATACTTATTTTAAAAAGACTCCTGGTTCCACTGCCATAACTAAAATTTAATAGATATGAGGTAGGGCCCAGGCATAATAATTTTAACTATCATCCCAGGTGATTATGATCCAGTGGTTACAGATTCAAGAACTGTTTGCAAGCAGAATGTAAGGGAAACATAGAGGGCTCAAGGCTTTCCGGTTTAGAAAATTAAACAACTGTTTCTCATCTTCTAACCTTTCAGCTAACAAAACATTCTCAAAGAATTTGCCTCAGAGAAAAGATCAAGTCACTAGTGTGGCTCTAAGATCCTTTACTAAGATATCAGAAAGATTTAAGAAAGTGATTAGTAGACCCTTTCAGCTATGCAAGAAGAATTCCAAGTAAGGCTTTCAGAAGCCATGTAGCTTCACTGCACAAGAATGAGTGAAGAAGACAAGGCTAGCCTCCTTGAGAATGAGAATCCTCATGAAGAATTTCTTACCGATGTCTCAATTATAACACCAGACACGAGGAAGAGGTCACCCAAAAACAGACATCCATAGTCAACCTTCTAGCTGACTTTGATCACGTAGGAAACTAGCCAAGATCAGTAGAAGAAAAATCCAAATTGCTGATACTCAGAGTCTAAGCCAAATGAAAGTGTTGTTTTAAGCCCATAAGTTTTGGGATGATTATTTTATAGAGCAAAAGGTAACTGGTAGAACCCTAAGTGTAGCCAATATATTATTTACACGTAAAGAAATAAGGACATTTTCAGACAAGCAATGTATTAGAGAACTCGTTAACAGCATATCTCCATATAGGAAATTTCAAATGAACCCAGATAAAAAATAAGAGATGCAGAAAAGATGAAAAGAGATTGAAATGGTAAATATGTGAATAAATATCAATGAATAATGATTGCATATGATAGTAGTTATAGTGCCTTAGTTGATTAGATAGATATGTAGGAAAATACATAAGTAGTATTAGATAGAGGAGAGAATTAAAAATCACAGTACTAATATCAGTAAGTTTGGAGATGGATAAATGGAGTTTATCTAAGGTTCATAAATTACTGAAAAAAATAGTAAACATTCCAAGGAACATAAACTTCATAAATCAGGGAAGCACTTATGATTTCTAGTGTAGCTTCCAAAAGATGGCTAAAAGAGTGGGTAAATATCAAAGTAATAGAAGAGGAAATTGATTGATAAAAGCAATTAATCCCCCCCCCAAAATAAAGCAAGATGGGAGAAGGAAAGAATATACAGGAGGCGGGACAAATAATATGACTTAAACATAAATATACCAGTAATTTTACTTAAATGGAAAAAATTATTCTACTTAAAAGATGTAGATTATCAAAATGGAATTTAAAGAATAAAATAAAACCCAATTATACACTAATTCCAAGTAACATGCCTTAAATATAACATTACATAATGATTGTTAGCAGTCAGGATTGTGGTTATCTTTTGGGAAAATAGAAAAGCAGCAATTGCAAGAAGGGAGTGGGATCTTTTGGGATGCCGGCAGTGTTCTGGTTTTTGACATATTTAATGGTTGCACAGATGTCCACTTTGTAACAATTTATTGATCTCTGCCTTTATGTGCTTTTCTCTATGTGTTTATTTCGTAGTTTAAAAAGTTAAAAACCCTATACTGCCTATCTCATAGAGGCCTTATAAAGATCAAGGCTGTAGGGCGCATAAGGATTATGCTTATTTTCTGACATATCAAAAGCACTTGATAAATATTCATAGGTATTATTTTCATCATTTTTATACTGTATACAATCTAAATAAAAATACCAATAATAATTTTTAATCTGACAAGATCATTCTAATGTATATTCAGAAGAATCAGCTAACAAAAATAGAAAAAAGAATATACATGATTACTTATCCTAACAAATATGAAAATATATCATATATAATAATCACTAAGAATAATACTGGTATAAGTCTCCAAGAATATAATGAATAAATAATCCATATGTATATATAATTAAATACGTGTCATATTTTATCAAAAAAACAAATTAGCATTTCAGAATCATTGAAGAACAGATTTGTTAGAAAAATAGAATCTGCATGAGTTGGTGTTTTATTTATTTCAGCAGCAAATGCCTTCTTGCCTGGGGCCCCACCCTGTCTCTGCCCCTGCTGCTCTTTCATCAGTTTGCTCTCATGGAAAGATTCTTTTTTTTTTCCCCAAGAGTTAGTCACCCTTTATTTGATATTTATTCTTCTCCAAAGCAGGATCTTTAAGTTAAATGTTCCCAACCACATGCTCTATCTTTAAGTTATTTTCTTTAGCATCTTAATTTTTTCTCTTTTAATTAACATTTTATTTCACATAATGAAAAGGCAACCTAATTTCTTAGGCAAAAGTAGAATTGACAACATCATGGGTGAACTAGCATATACAATGACACGGGGACAGCAGGCTAATCCTTTAGTAAATAAAAACAATAGCTTAAAAATTAAAATCACCTATAAACTGAAATTAATGGTAAATGAACTAAAGACAAGTATTTTTTATGGTTTAAAAATTTTTTTAACATTTATTTATTTTGGAGAGACAAAGAGACAGAATATGAGCGGCAGAGCAGCAGAGACAGAAGAAGACACAGAATCTGAAGCAGGCTTCAGGCTCTGTGCACAGAGCCTGACATGGATGGGGCCCAAACCCACCAACTGAGATCATGACCTGAGCTGAAGTCATTTGCTTAACCTACTAAACCACCCGGTGCCCCAAGACAAAATTTTTTAAAATAAAAGCATAAATATAGTAGGAGAAAATACAGTTAGGGTTTTGTTTCCTTGAGATGAGATGAGAGGGTTTTTTATTTTTTTTGGTAACAGCTTTATTGAGATATAGTTCACATACCATACACTTGTTTTTTAGTGTATTTATATAACTGTGCAAATGTCACCAGCATCAGTTTTAGAGCACTTTTCATCACCCCCCAAATAAGCCCTGTAATCTTTAACTGTTACCCAGTTATCCAGCCCTATCCTTCTCACTCCCAACATGCAGTCCTAAGCAACCACTAATTTACTTTGTCTTCTTGGGTTTCCCTGTTCTGGACATTTCAAGTGAATGGAATCACATAGTATGTGGGCTTTTGTGTCTTAGCTTCTTTAATTTCTCATGTTTTCAGAGTTCATTTATCTTCTATCATGTGTCATTACTTCATTGCTTTGTACGGCCAAATACTATTCAATTGTATGGATCTACCACATTTTGTTTACTTATTCATTATTTGATGGATATTTGGGTTTTTCACCTTTTTGGTTATTATAAATAATACTGCTTTGAACATTCATGTATAAATCAGTTACTGTACTTTTCAACTCCAGAAATTGCATTTAGTTCTTTTTTATAATTTATTTCTTTTTATTGACATTCTCTATCTGATGAAACATTGACCTCATGCCTTCTTTTACTTTTTTAATCATGGTTTTCTTTAGTCCTTTGAGCATGTTTCTAATGGCTACTCTGAAGTCTTTTTGGGTAAATATGACATCTGGTCACTCTCATGGGCACTTTGTATGCTTGACTTTGTTTTTTTTTTTCTGTTGTATGGGTCACATATTAGTAATTCTTTTTGTGTCATAATTTTATTGAAAATTGAATATTTTTAAAATTTTTATTTTTTATGCTTCTTTTTTTAAAGTAATCTCTAACCCCAACGTGAGGCTCAAACTCACAACCCCAAGATGAAGAGTTGTATGCTCAACCAATTGAGCCAGCCAGGTGCTACTGAAAACTGGATACTTTATTTTTATTTATTTATTTTTGAAAGAGAGAGAGAGACAGACAGAGAGAGAGAGAGAGGGAGGGAGAGGGAGAGAGAGAGAGAGAGACAGCAACTGAGCACACAAGCAGGGGAAAGGGGCAGATGAAGAGGGAGAAAGAGACTCTGAAGCAGGCTCCCTGCCCAGGTCAGAGCCTGACACAGGGCTCAGTCTTACAACTGTGAGATTATAAACTGAGCTGAAATCAAGAGGCAGAGCTTAATTGACTGAGCTACCCAGGCATCCCTGGATATTTAAAATGATATATTGTAACACCTCTGGAGGATCCCCTTTTGCCTCAGGTGTTTGTGATTATTGTTTTCTTGTTTATTTGCTTAGTCACTGACTGGATTATTATGAAGAAGTACCATTTCTTCCACAGTGTGAAGTCTGTTTTGCTTCTCAGAGAAATAGGCCTGATGTGCACATAGTCACCCTGGGAAGACAGTGGTTTTAGGAGAGCTTTCTCAGTCTCTCTCTTCCCCTGATCACATCCAGCTGCTAAACTCTACTAATTATCACCTGACTTTTCTATTGTTTTTAACAACATACTAGAGCATAATTGCTCCCTAGATTGAGACTGATCTAATTATATTTGGGTTCCTTTACTGGGATAATTTTTGAGTTCAGTGTTTGAGCTTTGTTCCTACCCAAAGAAGGCTCTTCTTTGCTGTCTCTTGTAAACATATTGGCTTATGATTTACCTAATGTCCTTCATGAAGCAACCAACCTCCTCTTGATAACTCTCTACCAAACCTACACTGGTTTTGAGAGCATCGGTAGAATTGAACTTACTCACACTGCTTAAAAGAGACTCATTGTTGTTATTGTTTCTATGTTTGTTTCCCCAGAGAGTATAGAAGCTCTCTATTCTTATGGCTTACTCCTCCATCAAGGCAAAATCTCTGAGCCATGGCTTCGGAAATGATTGTGGGGACACTGGTGTGACTCTCTCTGAGTGATCCCCTAGACTTAGAAGAGTCTGGGTGGGGTGGGGGCGGGCATAAGTCTCTGATATTCTAGACTTAACTATCTTGACAAATGTGTTGGGGCAAGGGTGATTTGGTCTCTATTTTTCTCAACCTGTCATGCCAGAGAAAGAACATCTGCTATACGAGGAAGGGCAGGGTAGAAGAAGGTAACCCTGACTTCCCAGTCACACTCACCTGCCATTTAGCTACTACAATAGGTAGTTGGGAGTAAGATAAGAAATGCTAAAGACCTGGCTCCTCCCATTAAGATCCTATATCTTTCCACCAGGAGCTGGGGGTGGTGAGGAGGAAGGAGTCCTGTGTTCATAACTCCATCTGGAGTGGAGTTTCTGTTAATCTGACCTGGGATGTGGGGTTGGGGTGGGTATCATGATTCAAATGCCATAGACTCTCACTGCTCTCTCTGAATTTTACTAGATTTTCTTGAATAAATGTTTCTTCATTTGATGCCATCCCTTACAACCACTTCCAGAGACTTTAGACGTGTGTTTGTTGCAATTATTTAAAATCACTTAAAAATAATTTCATCTTCCATATGGCTGTTTTTCTAGGTAGTTTAAAAGTATGACATTAAAGATAGAAATGTAAGGAGTAATGTTACCAAGAGGGTTGGGTAGGGGGCCATGGTCTCCGTGACCCCACAAAGATTGACAGACAGCTATCCACAAACAAAAATAGCTCTGGGGGTGAACTCAGGAGTCTACTCAGGAAGCTTTAGAAATGCAGTGGAACAAAACTCTGAAAATAACCACACAAAAATTTTAGGAAGAACAGTTTCATCTTACTTATTCCCCAGGCCAGCACTACTCAGTGCTAAGAGGGAACTAACTCCCCAGCTCAAAAGAGTTCCCCTGTCTAGGAATGGGAGGGTGAAGTTAGCAAACAGTTCCTCTAGCTTTGGAAGGCACTGCATGATGGATCTGCTTTGGTTTCACCCCCTAAGTTGACTTGTCTAATAATAGCTGCAAGCAAGAAAAACATGGGTTACTAATATCAGCTACACAAAAGGAATGACCATGGTCCCCTGCTCCTGAGAGGACCCCGAAGCTTTGCCACTGGAGAAACTGATGGCCAGCAGAATCGCTATGCACCCCCTGCTGATTTTGCCCCATAGGTTTTTGCCACCACAGACAGGAGCTACCTAAGTCTCTCTCTGCCCCCTCCTTCACATCCCACAGAACCTCTGCACCTGCACATGTAAGACACCAGCCTAGACCTCTCCATGGCTGATTGTCAAACCCGTGTGTGCACCCTTAGTGTTCCTCTGCAGCTCTGCACATATATGCTCCTGACCTAACTTCTGTCATTAGTCTTCAGGGCTCTGCACATGTCTGTGATGAGAGTCTGCAGCCATAGGAGTGCATCTGACAACCAGGACCCTTGCAGCTGTTAGTGTTTGCACAGTTGGCCCAGTCCCTGCTGCTAGCCCCAGCCCTCACCACTAGGCGTATGTCTGCAGCAGGTCCCTTTGACAACACAGGCACTTGGAGGTGGCCAGTGCAGCAAAGCACACATCTGGCAACCACAGCTGTCTGCCTTTGTCCTTAGCAACTAAAATTAGAGGCACCACTGAAGACCCGACAGGTCTTGAATCTTTGCAGAGTCCCTGCAGCTCTCCCTAAGGATCACAGAGTTGCCCATGTCATGGACCTCAAGACCTGAGCCAGTGAGATGTTAATGCCCTCCATACCCACAGCAGCCACATACCAATACTCTTGGGACCCGAACGAACTACTAGAACCAGGTTACAGCATGCTCCAGAATGCACCCAAGCATAGGTTAAGGTCTTTCCTTACTGAAATCAGTCCATAATGTCTGGAAGAGGTGACTGTTTTTCAAATGTGCAGACACCTATGCAAGACTCCAGGGATCATGAAGAATCGGGAAAACATACCATCACAAAAGGAGCACAGTTTTCAGTAACTGACCCAGAAGTAATGGACATAAACAAACAAACAAACAAACAAGAAATTAAAGTAAGCATACCAAAAATGCTCAGAAAGCTACAAGAGCACATGGATATGCAATTTACATAAATCAGGAAAGCAATACAAGAACAAAGTGAGAGATTCAACAAAGAGACAGAAAACATAACCAGAACCAAACAGAAATTTTGGAATTGAAGCATAAAGTGGCCAAACAGAAGAATTCAATAGAAAACTTCAACAGCAGACTGATGCTGTCAAAGGGAGAATCAGTGAACTTGGAGACATTATTCAAAATTATCCAGTTAGAGGAGCAAAACAAACCAAAAAAAAGTAATGAAGAAAGTAAATCTTAAATGTTCTCATCATAACAGTAGTAACAATGACAGAAAAGGTAATTACGTGTTGTGAAGAATGTATACATCTTACTGTGGTAAACATCTCACAATATGTTCATCTACCACACATCACACTGTAGACTTTAAATTTATCCCTTGTTATATGTCATTTATATCTTAACAAAGCTGGAAAAAAGATCGAAATATAAAGAAAAAGTGATAAATTTGAGTATACAAGAATGTGAAATATATGTATATTTCTAAAGCTGAAAAGAAAATACCAGGAAATATTTGCAACAGATAAAATCTTATTATCATAAATATACACAAAACTTTGATAAATCTTTAGGATACAGATCAGCACTCAAGTAAATGAACAAAGCAAACAAACTGGCATTTCATAAGATGCAGAAAACAAATGAATATGTAAAAAGTTTGACCTACTAGCAATAAAGAAAGAAAAATGAGAAACATTTTATGTCCACAAGTTAAAAAGATATAAGTAAAATTATATTACTCATTTAGCAAGTTCTCAAGGAACGGGGAAAAAATATCACTGCTGAAAGCGTAAATTGATGCAAACTTTGGCAAAAAATAAACATAATGTTAAAAGTGTGCATTACTTTGCCATGTTGCATTCATTTCATTTAAAAATGTTAGCATAGTGTGATGCATGGTTCATGGCTGTGGTTTTAACCTACTCTCTTGCCAGGATTAGTTAACACTTGTAGTTCCCTAATCAAGAATATATATTCCAAAAGTGGGTAGTTATCATCGAAAACCCTGTTGTCAGAAACGCACATGAGATTCAATTAACTTTATTTGAGATCAATGGTAAAAGCTTTGTTAATTGGTATAATTGAAGGTAGCAATGATTATTCATTGGTGAAATAAGTGGTGCTCAAGATACGGGTTTGACTAGAAAGATTGCAGTGAGTGTTGCTCTGCAGAACACGGGATGAGAATCTGGTGAGCCCAATAGCTTATATTCCTTGGAGTGGTGTCTATGCTTATGCTTGCAATCATTTCTGTGTTGAACGCTTTTCAGAGGATTTTGTTGCCGGGCTCCAATTAAAATGTTAACTGAATCTTGCCCTTGCAATATTGTTGCATTTCCCTCTAGTGAATCTTTCATTCGAAGAGTCATTGGAGAGCCTGTAGGATACAGAGTTGGAACTTTGTTGAGCTCACGGTTGAATGACTGTTTCTTACATTTGCTTGCTCTGTTCTTACATGTGCAGAATTTAGACTGGAATCTTCTTTTATTATAATTTACTACATTGTTTTGAGGGTATTGAGAATAAGGCATAGAGCTCTCACCTACCTTTAGTTTTGGAAATTATGGGTATCTACCCCAAAGAATCTAATAATTAAGAATGAGAGGTGCCAGGGGCACCTGGGTGGCTCAGTAGGTTAGGTGCCTGACTCTTGATTTTGGCTCAGGTCATGATCTCATGGTTCATGAGTTTGAGCCCCAAGTCAGGCTTTGTGCTGACAGCGCTGAGCCTGCTGGGGATTCTCTTTCTCACTCTCTTTACCCCTCCTCCCACCCTGTGCGTGCACGCTCTCTCAAAATAAATAAACTTTAAAAAATTATTAAAAAATAAAAAAGAGTGAAGGGATCCTGACTTGCTCTGTTGGTGACTGTCTGACACTTGATTTTGGTCAGGTCAGGATCTCAGGGTCCTGGGATTGAGCCTTGTGTTGGGCTCTGCACTGAGTATGGAACATGCTTTAAGATTCTCTCTCTCTCTCTCTCTCTCCTCTTAAATACAGAGAACAAACTGAGGGTTCCTGGTGGGGTATAGGGTGGGGGGAATGGCTAAATGGGCAATGGGCATTAAGGAGGGCACTTGTTGGGATGAGCACTGGGTATAATATGTAAGTGGTGAATCACTAAATTCTATTCCTGAAATAATTTTTACACTATATGATAACTAACTTTGATTTAAAAAAAAAAAAGATTCTCTCTTTCTCTCTCTCTCTCTCTCCCACTCATACTCTCTACTCCTTACCCCTCACTCCCTCTCTCTACCCTTCTTTCCTGCTCACATGCACACTAGCTTGCTCTCTCTCTAAAACAAACAAACAAACAAACAATGAGCAATCACAATGTTTTCTCATCTGGTAGTTCAAATTCCAGGAAATCGGTCAAGGAAATAATAAAGGATTTGTGTAAAATATTACTTCAGTATGTTTATCAAGGATTTATTTTATCATGGCAAAACATACATGGTTTAATGTTCAACAGTTGATGGAGACTTGATTACTTTGTGGCATATTCTAAAATGAAATATCAAGATTTTAAAAATTAGGGCATAGAAAATTAGTGATAGGAATAACTGAGAACACATTGTAAAGGAAGAAAATGATATTAAAACAATATGTGCAATATGAAAATAAATACTTTAGAAAATATATAATTGTGCTTAAGTGCATATAGTATCAATTGAAAGATACTATACAAAGATACATCAAAATGAAAGATACATGATTTTATGAACTCTCTAGTTTCTTTATAACTCTTTCATCTACAAACACTAGGATTTATAAAAGAGTTGTTGAGGAACCATATGCATTAGAATCACTTGGTTTGTTTGTAAAACTCACATATCCACGGTGGCCTACCCCAAACTTATTAAATCAGAATATCTTGGGGGTAAATTAGCTGTCTATGTAACAAATTACAACAAAACATGGGATCTTAAACTAATAAACCCTAAATACTTTTTTTTTTTTTTTTTGTCTGCCATCTAGGTACCTCTTAGCGGGAGTGTTTCTGGCTGAGGGTCACTCATGAAGTCAAAGTCAAGCTGTTGGCCAGTGATTCATTATTTTAACATTTCACTAGGATGGGATCATCAGCTTCCAAAATCACTTACACAGTCTCATTGATAAGACTCAGTAAGTCCACCTTCAAATTTATTCCAATGAATTCTGGAAGGTCTTGGTTATTTGCCATGTGGGCTTTCCCATAGACTGACTGATTTTCTTCCCCCTGTGGATGCTGGCAATCTGAGAGAGAAAGCACAATCAAGATAGAAGCCACAGTCTTTGTGTAACCTAATGTTGAAAGTGACATTCATCATTTTAATGAATCAATAATAGTGAATCAGTAAGTCTAGCCAACGGTTAAAAGGAAAGGAATTAAATAAGNATTACAATTCCTAACATGGGCTGGGACCTTAAACTGAACTGTTAACAATATTTGTTTTTTTTTTTAATTGTTAACAATATTTGTAAAGGATTAATATACAAAGCATTTATTTCCTAAATTGTTTTAATAGAACAAAAAAAAATTGATAGGTAGAATCTGACTGATTAATTTAACCCATGGATTGGTTTCCTCTGCATCAAGCCTTGTGTACAGATAATTGCCAGTCTTATACACTGTTCTGGGGTCAAGACCAGAAATCCAGTTTTTTCAATTCCTAAAAAGACACATTTTTCAGTTGATTAAACTTCATCTTTGTTTATCCTTAGTTTTGGAAATTACTCTACTTTGTGAACAACCGAATGAATTATAATGTTGAACAATAACAAAAATACCAAAATCTACTTTGGAAATCAGCACAAAGTAGCTGTGGTCTACAAAAACCGATAACTCCTATATGATTACAATATATAACTTTTTTGAGGAAGCTGGCAGAAGACAGTCTTTGATAGTACAAAATATACCTTTTTCCTCAGAATCATGGTTCCTAAAACAATTGAGTGTAAGTTGAGTATCTGTAAACTGAATCACACACCGTATGGACTAATGCGGCTAGCCATTGAAACGGGATTTTTTGTAGTTATCTTCATTATTCACAGATTCCATATTTGCATATGTAAAATTTATTTGCAATGCCTACTTGCTAAAATTCATCTGTAAATCTCAAGTCAATATTTGTGGCACTTTTGCAGTCATTTTTGACATGCACAGAATAGTGAAAAATTTCAGTTGCCAACTTTCCCTATTGAAGTCTACAAGTCCACCGGGATAAGATACAAGTGGTGCTTTGTACCCAAAGGTGATGCTGTGCCTTTCTGTTTCATCTCTGCTATTACAAAGCAGTCTCTTTTTGGCAGTTCATTTGCTGCCACATTTTTCAAAATTTTTGTGCTTTTTACTGTTTATCCTTTCATTTGAAGTGGCCCAAAGTATAATGCTGAAGTGCTGTCTCATGTTCCTAAAGGCAAGAAGGCCATGTGCTGTGCCTTATAGAGAAAATGCTTGTGCTGGGTAAACTTTGTTCGGGCATGAGTATGTTGCTGGCTGTGAGTTCAATGTTAATGAATCAATAATATATATTAAATAAGGTGTCATTAAGCAGAAGCACACATAAAACGAGTTTTGTGTATTGATTGTGAAAGGTTTGTGAAAATCTTGTCACTAGAGGTTCACAGGAACCTATTTCTCCTAGGAGCAATGGTTTTAGTAGTCACTAATTCAATGTTCGCAGAGAGTTTATAGAACACAACTAAACAATGAAAATCAACTAAATACTTTTGCAAAGTAAGGACTTCTAGAACTTTTATTTTTGCATTTTATGTAAGGAATCTAATAAAATCTGGAGAAAGTGTGGAGGGGAGCATAGCTGACTGATTCCTAATTTCAGTTCTTTGTACTTAAATTCAGTAGGAGTCAGCCATGTTTATAAAGGAGTTTTGGCTGGGGAGTCAGGCTTCTAGTTTACTTTGACTCTGTCTGTCAATCTGTGTCACAACCTTCATGGCAATTAACAATGCTTTTGTGTGCTAATTATCATTATCCCACTATGAGGCCATTATTATTCTGATACCCTTAGTTTGAAGCTCAGGCATCAATCTGTCACCTAAAACAATAGAAGTCTCAAAGTCCTTACCTGAGCTCTGTTACACAAAGCTCTTTGTGACACAATTCTTTAAAAACTACGGCTTTCTCCATTTGATTAGAGTGAATTTGAAGGTAGGTTTTAAATGGGGATAGGATAGAAGTGGTGCTTTATATCTGAAGATCTATTCAATCACCTATTACATTAAAATAAACAAAAATGACCAAATTCAGGTACATATTATCTGATTGAGGCACCCCTGCCATTGGATGACCTTATTCAACTCATTTAGAACAAAGAGGGTGATGTTTTGGACTTTGTTTATATCCAAAAGTGTGCGGAGAAAATTGAATCAAATTAGATTGGTCAGAAGAGACATAATTCTTTTCCTGTGATGCTCTTCCTCCTTCCTCTTCCTATATTAAAGCTACTACTACCCTCCCCACCACCCCCCTGGATGTGAGGGGAAGGAATAACAGAAGCAGACAGGGAGATACCATATCTGGAGTTTTCAGAACTGTTGCATGCTCAGTCTAACCTGATGATGTATTCTGCCTATGTCTCCAAAAAGTCAAAAGCATTTTCAGCATTGATTTCCCTTAAGAATTATCACACTTTGTTCAGATTGGTTTAATGAGTGTAAGAGGTGACCTTGTGTCCACATAGATAGTCCTATATTAAAAGACCTGGAAGTAAAACCTCACATGTATGTAATTATTTTAGGGGGTGTGATGGGTGGGGTTATTGCAGCTTTTTGCTTAGATGCTACCTAGGCTACCGGGGCAGAAGAAATTTTCTACTGTATTATAATGATGATTATTTGCAAATTAAATGAGCACCAATAATTCATTCATGCACTGATATAGAGCAGGGGGACTCAGTGCAGTGGTATTGAACTTGTTTCTGGCAGCATTAATTGATTCATTTGGACCATTTCCCCCCACAGAATCCCAATGACAGCTTCCCTGAGCAAGAAACTGACACACAGCCAGGGCCCCGGATATGCAGGGACACACGTGTGAGGATGTTGTCGTCAAAATAAACCATTCTTGTCTCCTGGCAGAGGCTAGATCTCCTAAGAACACTCTCCAATCCTGGGAGCTTCAGTAAGAGGCTTTCTTTCTTGGCAGAGGTGTCAGCCTTTCCTGTGGGATTGAAAAAAGGGACTGAATTATTTGTTGTATTTTAAACTAGCCAGTGTTCTTCTCAGGGAAATGTTGGGGATATGGCTCTTCTCTGAAAATGTTGGGGAGGTGCTGATTAGCATTTGATCTGTGTGGCCCTATTGATGAAAAGGAAAAAAAATGTCTCTTGTCATAATGTTTAACTGACGTCCCCTCAACACGACCCATATCTGGCTCTCCTGATACATAATGCCTGTCTTCCCAACTGAATGCTAAACAGTAGAGCAGATACTAAGTTTTGCTCAATTTTAGTTTCCCAGCACCTACTAGAATACAATGTGTTGCTTATAATAGATACAGAAGAAGGGTTAAGGGAGAGAATGAAAACAAAGCTATTTAAATTTGAAATTTGGAAACACTGTTAAGGGACTTGGCCCTAAATCTTAATAAAACTTTGAAAATTGCTTCAATTTGTAGTCTCTTTGGTAGATTGTAACAGCCTACTTTATTCTTTTCTCTTTGAAATTTTATTTCAAGTTTAAAGCATCACTTTTTCCCCCTGAACATGTTAAGAGTATGCATGCATACATAGGGATATTTTCTGGAGAACTCTGCCTAGGCATTTTTTTTTTGTTATATATATTTTTACTGATAATCGTATGTGTAATTCTAAGCGAGTAGGTGCAGAAAATAATGATTCTAAAAGTCATTACATTATAAATCATGGTTCTGGCAAGAACACAAGAGCCTTCGGAGTGAGTAAAAACAGTTCATCTTAACTAGTTATTTACCATGGAAAATTCTTGCATTACCAACATTACCGTTTGGCAAAAGTGGCTGCATTGGAGAAATAGACCATATAGATGTGGGGAAGGGGACTTAAAATTACTCTCCAAGTTTAAGCAATCAAGAAATCTGGGGAACAGTAACAAAAACTCTTCTTTAGAATTAATCTCAGAAACAGGGAAAACCTTGGAATTTCAGGTGGTGATCATTGTGATCACAACAGTACACACCACCATTTCTGAATTTGCCCACTGCCTGAGCAGAAATGGAAAAAAAAACCAAAAAACCAAAACAAAACAAAAAAAACAACCCCAAAACCAAAAACCAAAACCATAAAACACAAAACTGTGTGAACAAGGTAGCTGCGTGTATTTGTAGGAGTTGGTTGCTTACTACAGTAGTTTAAAAATAGTTTTCCAGTTAACATCTTTTCCACATAATGGAGATGTCAGTGTAGGTTTACATGATTGTGTAAATAGTCAGAAGCTGTTTATGTAGCTCTGAATTGCTGAACGATGCACAGGAAGACTTGGGTTCAGCAAAGCCCTTGGGGCTTTTTCCCTTGGGAGGAGTCAGGGTTTTGCTTGGGGTTGCTGGAAATGCATGCCAGTAAGTTCGACTCGACTGGCGATTCTCTGCCTGTCACATTCCCTTCGCTCAGGGTTGGTGAGGGGCTGGGACTATGTTACCCTGAGGTTTTGAGCTGGGGGTGAAGAGAGCCATTTCTGCGAGAAAATACTAGATTCATTCTGTAGAAATTTCATGGTATCGTCATTGTCCAAAGCACATGCTTTTGAATAAACAAAGCTTTCAATGTCCCCCCCCCTCCAGCCCCACACACCGAAAATTGATCCTTGTACCTATTTCATGGCCACTGTTTTCTTCCCCCTCCCCCGCCTTCCCCTCCCTCCAGCTTGAAAGCACACTGTAGGAGTGAGAGTTGAGTCGCTAACGCTGCCTGTCTGGCCAATGTCCTCTACCTAAGGACAAGTAGGTAAAACCTTCCAAAAGCCCCCTCTTCCGGCTTCTCAAGTTCACTGTTGTTACCCCTGCGTCTCATCCCTCCGGATTCGACCATTCTCAGCCCCAACGCAGAAGCGTTTGTTTCCCTGGCAGGAGCGCCTTGGAGATGCCCCGAATTCCCCGTGTGCGGGAGGCCTGAGGTTTGGGTACCGCGCACGTCGCGCCTCCCTGTGCCCCTACACTAGGGCAGCAAAGGAAGGCAGCCTCGCTGCTCTTAACTCCCCATCCTTCACACTCCTGCACCCGAGTCGGGTTAATTGTCTTCAGGTGTTTCGGGTTCAGGTGAGGCGCCCTTTCCCACTTTTGCGTGCAAGAGCTGGGTGGGGGGTGGGAGGGTCCTCTCTGCCGGCCAGGGCCGGGCAGGTGCTGCACCCGGGCGCGCGCCTCCTCCGGCCGCGCACTGAGCATGCGCAGCCCGGCGGCGCGCCGGCTCCCTGCCTCCGCGTGTCTCTCCTCTCCACGCGTCTCCACCTCCTCCAGGCTGAGGAGCCGGCTGCCTGAACTCCGCCGCGCCGGGTTTTTGGAGCCGCCGCGAGCGCTGGGAGGGAGGGGAGCGCGGCACCAGACGGAGCACCGGGTTCAAAACCAGGATTGGTCGCAAGTAGGAAGCTTTCGCCACTCCAGCGGGACCCTGGGGCCGTGCCCGCGTCGCACCGGAGGCTGGAGCGGGCGCCGCGCTCAGGTGCTGAGGTAAGTGAGGCGCGAGCAGGCAGGGTCCGCTTCAGCCTGGGCGAGTGCTGACCCGGGGCTTCCCCGCTCTCGGATTTTGAGGAAAGGGCATGGTCCTCGGAGGCTGCCGAGCGGAGAGGGGCTGCCTGGGGCTCCCACTCCTGCAGGGCTGGAAGGGCTGAGGGCCGTACTGCCCCGCGCCTGGCAGCCCTGCGCGCTAGGCGCAGCCGGAACGGAGCGCCCGGAGCCCGGGAGGAGGCAGGGCACCGGCGACGCCACCTTCACCCCACGGCGACGCTTTTTAGAAAATAAGTTTGTTGCGCTGCGAGGCAGCCACGGAACAAGTAGCCTTGGGCGCGTAATGCTTTCGGGCATCGTTAGAATCCGCTCCTCCGTCTGGTTCAGGCTGTTGCCCCCTCTCCGTGCGCCCTTGCTTCTGGCGCTCGGTTCTTGGCGAGAGTTTCCTTCCGATGTTGACACCCCAGGCTCCGATTGCCCAGCTCTGCAGCCCACGGTAGAGAAAGGCGAACTTGGGTTGGTGTTGGGCAGGAGCCGGTAGTCGTGGTGGAAGGAGCCCTGTTGGAACAGACACTGACTTTGGCGGCGCCCGCTGTGTGCCGGGCTCCGTGCTGAGAGCGGGGGGTGTAGCGGCCAATCACGCTGTCCGGGTCCCCGCTCTTGGGACACGTACCTGGTATATCCAGGCTCTGCCCAGGCAACATCTGGGGGTGGCGTAAAAATTTCCACCAACTTCAGGGGGATTTGCAGTTTCTTTCCAAAGGCAAAGACAACCGCCTCGTCTCCTCCTTCGACCCAGAAGTCCACGAGATGTGCGCTAGGCACCCTGCGGACACCAACCCTCACTCTCCTGGGAAGGAGGGCTCCAAACCTGCGTGCATTTTCGCTCTTTGTGCTTCGTATCTTCTATTATTTATGAAAGGTGTGGAGGCGAGGGTAAGAGGAAGCGGGCTCCTGAATCTTTCCGAACCAGTCAGGGAGTCTGATGCATGAGAACATTTTTGCAGCACAGCGGATCCCCAGCCAAGGAGGCAGCTTCGCGCAACGCGCAGCTAAGGAGGTTGGTTGCTGGCAGGGGTCTCCAGATTTGAAGGGAAAAGGCTTGCGGAGGTAGTGTAGGGCGAATCAGTGTGACTGATCACTTTGGGTGGGTGGGCTGCGTGGAGGTGGGGTGGTGGGTCTTGGGGTGTGCTGGAGGTCTCTTTGCAAGAAGGAGCTCCTGGGAGCAGAGCTCCTGGAACTTTTTCTAGTTTTCCTGCTGAAATCAACGTAGGGGCGGGGACATGTTTGTCAGAATAACTGTCTTTTAATTGCATGGGAAGAGTCTGCAGTTTATTGTGATGGGAGCTTGATATTTTAAGGAATAATTCCATATAATTGATTTATTTAGACACAGTAATAATTTGGAATGTGCTTTTATTTTTGTATTCTGAGATTTACTGTTCATGTCCTTTAAGGAGTGGAGTAGATTTATTTACAGCAGACAGGTCCACGCAGAAGCATTTACATTTGGCCTGATGAGCAAGTTTGTTCTGTCTCTGCCCAAGTGGATGAAAAGGAAAGTGTCATAGAGACAGACACCTCGAGGTGATTTTTGTGGCATTCATGAGAAAGGTCACATTTCACCCATAACTTTATTTTTGCTGTTTTAGCCCTGATTTTATTCAAGACTTGGGTGAATCTCCACAATGTAGGTTGGGAGTGTTGGGATGCTAGGGCTCAAAAACAAATTCCATGGAAATACTGCTTTTGCTGCCTTATAAAATGCTGCTGATTTTTTTGTTTGTTTGTTTAAACCACATTCACCTGCTCTGGATTGATATGAAGGGATTGTGATGATAAACCTCATTATTTTTCAGTGTGGACTCTGCCAGGTTGGAGGTGAGCATGGAAAAACTCCCTTTTTAAATTAGGGTCTAAGGCTAATAAGGGGAAAGACCTGTTGTTTAAGGATGCAGGTCAGAGCCATGTGAAAATTTCAGCAGAGACAGATTTTTTATTTTGCAGTCTTTATGTTTAACTGACTGAGCCACCCAGGTGCCCCTATTTTTCAGTCTTTATGAAAACAGTTTTTAGTTCCTTTAACTTGAGGGACTTCGTCTCCTTGAGTTAGCTCAGCACCTCTTTTGATAGTCATTTCATATCAGTGGGACATTAAGAGTCAATAGAGAGCAACCCTTTCTAATAATGTTGGCTTTTTTATCATCCACTGATTTTACCTAGTTCACTTTCTTTTTTTATTCAGAAGTAGGTTTTCTAATTATTTTTCCTCTAAGCACTAAATCTTTTTGTTGGATGTTTTCTTCTGAAAGGTACACAGGACATCTGTTACTTCAATTTATTTCTTAAAAATAAAGGTAACCTGAATAATTATACTTTTCAGCAGAAAACTCCTTTATCGTTCCAAAATCTGCCAACTTTGATAATGGTTTTAACTCGTTGGATTCTTCTTTATTATATTCAAAGACCTTGACATAATGTACATCAGTTTTAATCTTGCTTTTTATTTAAAAAATTTAATCTTGTGTGAAAACATGGTTTTATATGATTTTAATTTAATTAGTTTATTTCATTTGGTAATCAGGGAGATGTCTGTATGCACAGATGTGGAAAGTTTTGTTTTCATTTTCTACAACACAGTATCTTAAGTATGAGGAGGGAGACCAGATTTATTACCTAGGCTTACTGGTCTTTATTTTTTATTATATACTATCAGAAGAAGATTTGACCATAGTCACTAAAATTTATTTATAAGTTATACACGTATTCTGTTATGTTGATATAATATTTATGTTATAAAATATGTACATAAAAAAGCTAAATGATAAGTAAGGCAAAAATTATGAGGCTGAAGTTTTAATATTTTTATGTATCCAGTGAAGTGCTTTGCAGATCCCACTTTGGAAATCACTGATGGTTTGGGAGTTTTTACCTTTCTTTTCTTCTCTCTGGCTTTGCCATTCACCATCTCTGCTACAGTATCCAGTTGGAAAACTGCTAGAAATCCCTGTCTCCTGTAACAGATGAGTTAAGAGCATTGTTTCCTGGTCACGAACACATATGTGGATGGAATGGGGCCGAAGAGATGAATGTGATAGAGGAGTCATCCTGGATCTTCCAAACTGGAAATACAGATGGAAAAATAAGGAAGTTTAAATTTAATGACTAAAGTTTCAGTGGTTAAAAAGTCAGGAAATCAAGAAGTAGAGTGAGGAAAAGAAAGACATTTTCCATGTTGCAGTATTGTGTGGAGGGTGGAAGGATCAAAAAAACCTTGGAGCAGATTAACCTGGATGTGGCCCTACCACTTAATACATTCATGATACTGGACAAGATAGTTCCATAACTTAATTGAGTCTTAGTTTCCTTAGCTATAAAATTGGATAACATTTATTTTAAGGCTTCATGGTAGGAATTAAACATGAGAGTGTAGGTATGGAGCTTAGCTGTATTAGGTTGGGTTAATAGCTATAACAAATGAATCTGAAAAGTATATTTCCTCAAATATGACATGTTGTCAGTCATGGTAAGTCCCCAAATGGATGATCCTGGCTGCATTCCTCCAAGACTTCTGTCATCTTCAGCAGGGTCACCATGCCTCTCTGCATGTATCAAGGCATTGGAAGGAGAAAGACTTGGAGAATGTTAATTCCTCAAACGTGCAAATCTCCATATAACTTTTGCTTATCTATAACGGAATGAATTCCGTTCGGCAGAACTCAGTTGTGTGTGGGTGGATCTTTCTATAAGGGAGGCTGGGGAATGTAGTACAATTGTGTTTCCAGGAGGGAGAAGACCTTGTTGGGGGAACAGCCAGCACTTCTGACTCTCTATTACTATATGTGACATTCCCTCCATGTTCAGTAAATGTTACTTCCCTTTCCTTCTTCCAACCCTGGTTTTCATGGCAGAAAAACCAAGACAGTTATAAGGAGAAAGATAATAGAAGCAGTTGGAACGTGTGTAGTACTTACAGTTTTTGAGATATTTTTCTAAGCACTTTGCCCTGCTAGATAGGTATCATTATTGTTTCTGTCATATAAATAAAACTTGGTTTGGAGAAATTAAGTCATTTGCTTGACATAGCCAGTAAGTGGCAGAGCTGGGATTGAACCAGCCCTTTGGCTCTAGAGTTGATTTTCTAAACAGCTTTATTATACTACTTTTTTATTCTTGCCTTAATACTTTTCTTATTGTAGCCATTGGACTACTGTTTCTATTTGTTTACATAAAAAAGCTGTAGGGGAATTAAAAAATCCTAAAGAAGAAAAAAAGATGATCTCTAAAATATAATGAAGTGTAATTAGATACAATATAGGTTTATCTTGAATACCTACTGGGATCACGTGTTTAAAATAAAACTCTCTATGACAGTGCTTTTTCATTTATGATAAATTTTCAGAGTCTATGCCATGAATTATAACCGTTTTCTTTAACTTTCATTGTGGGGATCCTTGGCTACCATTTTTATGCTGCAGAATGTAAAGATAAATTTCTCTTAACATCTTAGCTTAAGCAAATACTCTTTCAGGCAAATTCACAGGTAAAATATTCTCCCCTCATCTTCCTTTTGATCAAAAGCATTGTTCCTCATCAACATCCCTAGCTCCCAAGAAAGAAATTCTTCCTTTGTTTTCTCAGCTTTGCAAAACTTATTGAGTATTTACAGAATGACTAAAGGGACCTCTACCTGTAATCCTAGCATCCTGTAAAAGGAAATGATCCCTCTTGTTCTCATCCTGTTATCTTGTCTCAATTATATTAGAGACTCTGCCTCTTCTCACCTTTCCTGTGTATTTGTCCTTTGCAAAAATACCTCTTACAGTTTTGTGTCCAAGTAGCTGCAATAGAAATGTGAGGTGATTGATACTGAGAGGTACTTTTTGCCAAGATAATTCACTTTCCTATTATAAAGTCATTTTCCCCTTCTTGTTCAGTACATATTTGTGGAATCTTCCCAATGAATTAATGACACTTAATGACATGTGTTCTCATCATGTAGGTGAGCAGATAAACTTGGATGCTTCTAAGTCACTTCTTTCTCAAAAGAACCTGTTCATTTCCTCCTCATTTTCCCTGAACCTTTTGTTCTAAGTAATATGCTTTATTCTTTTTCTTTTTTTTTTTTTTTAATTTTTAATGTTTTATTTCTAGGTGTGACAGAGGGAGAGAGAGCGTGAGTAGNTCCTCATTTTCCCTGAACCTTTTGTTCTAAGTAATATGCTTTATTCTTTTTCTTTTTTTTTTTTTTTTAATTTTTAATGTTTTATTTCTAGGAGAGAGAGAGAGAGAGACAGCGTGAGCAGGGGAGGGTCAGAGAGAGAGGGAGTCACAGACTCTGAAACAGGCTCCAGGCTCCAAGCTGGCAGTCAGCACAGAGCCCAATGCGGGGCTCGAACCCACGAACCACGAGATCATGACCTAAGCAAAAGTCGGACGCTTAACCGACTAAGCCACCCAGGCGCCCCTGCTTTATTCTTTTTCTAAGTTTACCTTGCATCCAAACTTCTTCACACCCATGCTATATATCTATATCTGCATATATCTCTATCTATCTATCTTATCCATCTATCTATTTATCTATATATATGTCTGTGTGTGTTAAGTTCCTTTTTATGATTTAATGGAGTAGAAGGACAGAGAGGTTTAAACTTGCTTAATCTTTTCAGCCTCCCAAGGAGTGAAGTCCCACAGGGCCTAGTGAAAAGCTAGCTCTAGCTGCTCTAACAGGTAAACCATAAATTTTCAGTGACTTAAAATACTTTCTACTTCTTGCTCATGTGGTGTAGTTCAGTACTCCCACCAAGTTCCCAATAGAATGGCTTTCCATGGGATCATTCAGGGAATCAAGTTTCTTTTCTTCTCCTGTATTTGTCCTCCTAAGTCCCCTGAGGTTCTCCTTGTTCAGGGAAGGAGTGAGGAGAGAAATGTCCTGACAAGTTCCACAGGATGTTTTTATACGCCGATACTGAGAATGGTTATCATGGCTTTTGCCTACACTTCATTGAGCAGAACTTTTTTACTCAACCATTCCTTTCTGTAAGGGAAGCTAAGAAATGGAGTCACACTGAATTCCCAGAAAGAGATATGGTGAATAACTAGCAGATTTTCAATAAATGGTAAGTAACACATTTATAATAAATAAATGTGAGATTACTGGCCAATTCTTTATTTCTCTCTCTCTAGGTATGGAGAAAGGAGTGTGTGTGTGTGTGTGTGCGCGCGCGCAAGTGTTATTTGCCTGATAAGTATCTTTTCCTTTTCTTCATTTTTTAAAAAGTTTATTTGTTTTGAGAGAGAGAGGCAGAGAGGGGTGGAGAGATAGAATCTGACAGTTCAGAGTCCAACGCAGGGTTTGATCTCATGAACCATGAGATCATGAGCTGAGCCAAGGTTGGATGCTTAACTGACTGAGCCATCCTACTTAAGGATTGAAACATGCCCTTCCACTTAAGAGCATTAGTTCTCCCCATCCACAGTAATTGTTGCCAGAGAGGGCATGGAGCACAGTGAGAATGACCATAAAAAAGTGAGATCTTTTGCTGCTTGTAATAAGTCACTTGGCATCCCCCTACCAAGGCACATGTATTCATTGCTAAATCATAAAGTGAAAGCTCTCATTTCTTTAAAGTCTATCTCTGTAGAGCTGTGAAGGGAAGTGGAAGTTAAAACCACATCCTTATGCTTAATTTCCTTTTATAAGATTTACTCTGTTCCCTCCTAGATGATGTTTTCCTTTCCATTTGCACTTCCCTGTTTCCCTTTTTCAGGTCTGCAGTCTAGGTGCTTGCCCTACAGCCTGCCAAGTGACTTTTTTTTACATGCTTTTGTTTACAGTGCCTTTGTCTAGTCTACTCTTGCCATCTTTCTCCACAGATTTTATTACAGTTTGCAAAATGATCAACTCAATTGTCATTCTGTTTAGCCTCTTTCAATACTATTAAGGCACAAAAAATGATTCCCTTTTCTCTACAGAGACCTATTGTATCTTTTTTTTCTGTGCCATTGATAAGACACCTAACATGGAAGTAAGCACTCCTCCTGGTTTTCCCAAGACTGAAGGGTCCTAGGATGATGAAAATTCAGTGTTAAAACCAGTCAAGTTCCAGGGAAATTGGTACAAATTCATTGTCCTACCTATTACATTGTAATGTTATTTTCCATGTCACTCAGTACCATGAGAGTTCCTTGAGACATTGAATAAGGGCTAGAACTTTGGAGTCATATTTCTTACCAGAGCTAAATCCATTTTGTGAAAAATGTTTATTTATTTTAGAGAGAGATAGCAGGAGAGAGAAAGAGAGAGTGAGAGTGAGCGAGCAGGGGATAGGCAGAAAGACAGGGAGAAAGAGAAGCCCAAGCAGTCTCCTTAGCTGGCAGTGCAAGAGCCCGAGGTGGGGCTCAAACTCAGAACTGTTAGGTCAGGACCTGAGCTGAAATCAAGGGTCAGATGCCTGACTCACTGAGCCACCCAGGAGCCCCAGTCCTAAATCCATTTTGTACTGTTTGTGTAATTGTGTGTCATAGCAAGTTATCTACCTTTTCTAGGTTTCAGTTTCATCAGCTGTGTAATGGGATGATATGCATTTTGTAATGTTCAGATAAAGGACATAATAAGTTAAAATCAGTTTATTGATGGACACATCTTAAAAATTGGATAGTACCTTAAGGCACAGGAGTTTTATGAAGATTATGTGGAATACTACTTGCAAAGTACTTTTAGCTCAGTGCCTAAATCCTAGTAAGCTTCCAATAAACAGATTTTAATTGATTCATATTTTGATATCTCATGCCTAAAATATGTTAGACACCGAAAATAAAATTAGGCTCAGAAAATACATGTTCATGGAGCATTAATGATATTACCAGGAGTTTATGATAACTAAAGCAAACAAGTCCATGAAAATAATTAGGAAATATTGAGAAAGCAAGAATTGTCTGTGAGTTTATTTCTTTTTTAGACAAGGTTTTGCTTTTTCTAGCTTATTTAAAGCCAGAGTCAGCAGTTTTCATGGTTTGGAAAGAGAAAATATTTTCCATATTTGGACAGGGTCAATTTCAGCTCATAGCACTTAAAATATGTATTTATCACTATTAACTAAATAAATGTGGTGTATTTCTGGGAAGGGAGTTTGGTTCATGAGAAAATGAGGGTTAGGACAGCAGAAACCATGCTGATTCCATAATGATCTTGAGGTTTTAAAAAAATGCATATAGAAGTCTCATTTATTGATACCGTAGTAAAATATCCTCTTCACCTTTGAGTGGAAGTTTTGTGTGTCAAAATTTGTACCTTGCACAATTGTCCTAATAGAAACCTTGATAATTCATATTGCCTATGCCTTTTAGACTTGTCATGGAAATTTCCATTGAGGACAGGTGTTAGAATTGTGCTTATGCTGAGATAGGTCCAGTTTGGAGAGAAAAAGTAAACAAAAAATGACATGACTCAAATCCCCAAATATGTATTATGAGGCATGATTCTAGGCACATTGCCATCATTTTGAGTTGTACAAATTTGTATTATCATCCATATTATGATCTTCAATTATCAAATATAAATATGAATCTTTTTTGCCTTCACTGACTCATTTGATTAACTGTTAGCTAGCTATTGATTCTAGGCTTTGCACAGATTAGCAAATTAATTACAAGTCCAAAGACTGTTTTTACTGTATTTAATTAGGTGAATGACATTCTTAAAAAGAAAATGTTTACTCACGTCACATTTCTAATTCCTAGTAAAAATTGTAATACAAAGATGGTTATCTATGATTTTTAGGACTAACTAATTATAAATAGAAGCTTGTCTTTAACAATAGATTTTTTAGTGGGAATCTATGTAAAAATATTACTTTACCCTTTAAACAGGTGGCTAAAGATGATTTACTTTTTGATGACAGAGGATCACCACAATGAACATAGGATGGTAGTTTATACTAGAGTATGGATCTTTGATTCAGACAGACCTGGATTTGTTCTGCCACTTGGTAGCTATGTGATCTTGAACATGTTCTTAACCCTTCCCAAGGCAGTTTTTGAAATCTATGAGGTTGAATGTGCCTACCTTATAGAGATTCTGTGAACTTTAAATAATTAAAGACTAGTACAATGTTCATGGCATGTTCTGAGTACTAAGTGAATTAGCCTTATACTATAATCTTTGCAATTTAGACAGAACACAGTATACATAGATGCTTTATTTTTTGGTGAAATAAATGTTATATTGGAGTGTGTCAACAGGATCCCATCAAATGCAGCAGCTATATGGGTACCTACCCTGAGTGAACTCTGCTTTCTGATGCCTTTCAGAGGGTCATATTTAATTCCTTGCTTTGGTGAACTAGCCATTTGTTTGCTGTTTCTTAGTGTTTGTGAACTAGAAAGGTGAGATATACAAGCCATTCAAGCTATATGTAATAATTTGAATAGATTCTGAATGAGATTCTCAAGGACCTTTTCTTTTTTTCTCCTCACTGCCCACTTTCCCTTCCCACATCCATTGAACAGACCATTTCTTTTCTTTCTTTCTTTTTTTTTTTTTTTGAGTGAGAGAATGATATGGATGTTTTACATTTTCTCCATCCTTGGTTTCACCTTTTCCTAGGTCCTGACTGAGAAACTGAGAGGTAAAGTGTGAATACAGTATAGTAGAAATAGAAAATTACCTGCTTTGATAATATTGTCACATGTGTTGGTGATATGCTTTGCACCAGAATCACATTTGTGAAGATTCCTGTGTTACAGGCGTGGAATGCTGACTGTCTTACCTGCAGTACAATAAACTTTGTTCAACAGTCTGTACTCATTGTGTTTACTATGCAAAGACATTGCCTTTTATTTTCTTTAGCACTTTTCCAGGTTTCATTCACCATTTAGTAGATTCTTACTTAAAATTACTAGTATTTCCCCTCCATTATTTTTGAACCAAACAGTCAGAATTCGAGACACTGCAACAATTCTAGATATGATTAAGATGGTGGTAATGTCTGTATATGGAGAATATACCATAGATTATCATGAATTCATAGTTCCAATAATTCTGCTCATTTCTTTTATTAATAGCAGTTTGCCAGCATATTGTCATTTGTATTCTGTCCTATAATTGAAATAAACACTGTTTTTTAAATGTTACTGTTACTCAGAGCACCAGTCTTCTGTTCTTCTGAATTAATAAGCTTTTATAAGGTTTAGTAGTTTTCTTTTTTTAAGATTTTTTTCTTAATGCTTATTTATTTTAGAGACAGAGACAGAGCATAAGCTGCGGAAGGGCAAAGAGAGACAGAGACAGAATCTGAAGTAGGCCCCAGGCTCTGAGCTGTCAGCACAGAGCCTGATGCGAGGCACTAACCCACGTACCAGGAGATCATGACCTGAGTGGAAGCTGGGCACTTAACTGACTGAGCCACCCAGGTGCCCCAGTAGTTTTCTTTAATGTAGCTTCTTAAATCATTATATTAAGATTAGCTCTTTTTAAAAAAGATTTTATTTTTTAGTGATCCCTATACCCCACAGTGAAGCTTGAACTCACCCCAAGGTCAAGAGTTGCATGCTCTACTGAATGAGCCAGCCAAGAGCCCTATAAAGGTTAACTTGTAAGATAAGGAGCATAATAGAATATCCATCCCAAGTGAGGAATTCCATGTTTTAGTTTAATATTCAGTCTCTGCTGTTTTATGTGATGTAAAAGAGAGGCTGTAAGTAGACTTGGTGATTCAGAATGCTTTGATGATTCAAATTGTGGCTCTACCACGGTTATATTTGTAATATTAGCCTAAGTTATATACCCTCTCCTAGCTTTATTTTCCCATCTGTATAAGGGGGATATTGTTGCAGAGTTGTGAAGACTAAAATGAGTTATTCATATATACACATAGCCTAGCACCAGGCACATAATTAGACCATGCCTTCAAATGCTGAGTTTATTATTATGATCCTGTTGTTTTCATGCCTTTGTTCGATAAATACACCTATGTTGATGAAACATGTGAAAGTTATAATTTATGCACTTGAAATGCCATTTTAAAATGCTTAATAAAGTGATGTATATTGTTTTCTGTGTCTTTATCCATGGGTAGGTCTCTCTTGGCTGTGTAAAAGAGGAAGGCAACATTTCCATTAGGGTGTTGTCTTACGGTTGACTATTATAGGGATCCACTGTATCAGAACTGAGATACGATTAGCACTGTTTGAGATTTCACTTTGGAAAAATGGTTTTGGCTGTGGTCAAGAATCTTGTTTATTTTTCAGAATGTTTTATTTTTCTGAGAAAGAGGGTGAGACACAGCTTGAGCAGGGGAGAGTCAGAGAGAGAGGGAGATACAGAATCAGAAATAGGCTCCAAGCTCTGAGCTAGCTGTCAGCACAGAGCCTGATGCGGGGCTTGAACCCATGAACCGCGAGATTGTGACCTGAGCCGAAGTTGGATGCTTAACTGACTGAGCTACCCACGTGCCCTAAGAATCTTGTTTATTAAAAAGAATGAATTACCAAATAGGTTCTCATATGTATTCTTTTTATTTCGGCGATAGCCCATCTTGCCAGGTTGCAAAAGGATATGCTGACATGTGACCGAGTAGAAATATAAAAATGTTTCAAGTTGCTTTCAGTCAAATATGCTTGAAAATTTTCAAAAGATTTGCACATTCTTAAAAATTTGTAATAGTGATATTACTGAGAAATGAATTTCAGTTTCTTGTGGAGAGCAGCAGCCTCTTGATGAGTCCTTTGCATTTCAAAACTTAGCAAATGTAACATAATGACTAGTGTATTATTAATATGCCTACAACTAAGGAGTTTTACATATTGAAGAGAAACAAGTTAATGTTATTTTACTTCCCATTTGTATTTGAAGAATGAAACATTGATAGAAAGTTTGATTTAAATGTCTACTTCTTCCTTATTTATATGTTTACTATGTAGTTTATGGAATTCAAATAATACTTTTATACTGTTTGGTTTATAATTTATCTTTTAATCTTATTACTTAGATATCTTAATTACTTTTATGTTTCTTTCTGTATTTCTAAGACATATATATAAGAACTTATTTACTGATTTCCATTGTGATTTCCATTTTCCCCCTACTATCTACTAAGCTGATTGACATCAGAATCTTAATTCACTGACAGATTTCCATCCATTACTTAAACCTTATAGAATCTACGCTATGGCTTTGTTGTGGAAATTAGCCTGACTGCAGGTCTAATCATTAATGCCCTGGTGTTCTCTATCATTAGATTATTCCTTGAATGCATTGTGTAC
Organism: Crocuta crocuta; assembly: GCF_008692635.1. NCBI lineage: Eukaryota > Metazoa > Chordata > Mammalia > Carnivora > Hyaenidae > Crocuta > Crocuta crocuta. Next base: position 1,043,072 of record NW_027531874.1, on the reverse strand, counting down.
CATATCTCTGATACTTCAGAGGATCAGACCAAGTATTTGTGAAAGTCCTAAAGGATGCAATTTTAATGGAAAGAGTGGGAGAAATCCTGCCATTTCTGCCGCCTTTGGCTTTTAGGTGTTAGAACTATAGAAACATATTTACACTGATGGATTACACTATTACTAAATTACTATTACCACAATTACTAAAATTACCTGGCTGAGTAAATTAAGCAGGGTATAGGGACTGCTTCTCTTACGTCTGAAAATAATGTAGTGAATTCTCCATCAATTATTTCAGTTTTTTATTGATCTTTGATGTTATGTACTTTACGTCTCACTGACTAAGAACATCCATTCTAGCAGGGTATATGTATACAGTCTATAATCCAGAACAGAATATCATTCATAGAGGAAGTTTGCCCAAGACCTTGATGCCATTGTAGTCCATAGATGGCATTTCCTGGGAACTTGTGTGAAAAATACAGAACTTTGGCCGACATTCAGACATACATTCACGGTCTTCATTTTGTCCAGTGATTTGTATTCACATTAAAGATTGATAAGCATTGATTTATATCATATTCTTAACTAAACTTGAAAATCTATCTGAATTTTGTGTGAGATACAAGTAAAGTATTTGGGGTAGTATGTAGAGTGGTGTCCATAAATTGTCTAGGCTTTTAGATGTATCCCTGACCTATGATTAGTTCTTATTTCCTTTTCTGGTTCATGTTAATTATGTAGGATAACAGTAAACTGAGTACAAAACTGCATTTTCATTTTATTTGTATGAAATATTTATACTTGTTTAATGTATTTCATATTTAAATTCAGTATGCATAGGGATTAATAAGTGATTTTAGACTTAAATTAGAAAACTCAGAAAACGAGCAAACAACAAAGGTTCTTATGCATATAATGAAAAAAAATGCGTCTCATAAGGTAATTAAGTGATTTTATATTTACGTATGAAAAGAATTGTCTCATGGCTGTAGGTTACCAAATCGACAATTTCAATTACGTATAAGATATTCATTTTTTAAATTTAAATATGTTTTATTTGAAATATCAGAGGCTTACATGGCAGGGTGTCCAGTGCCCATTTACTATCCATCATATTTTCTGGCTTCATTTCATTTTCTTCTTCCTGTGACTGAGGTGCATTCCTTTGCTAATAGCATTTGCTGTCCTAAGATATTGTTGAAGGGAAATTAACACTGTTTGATAACATTACAAGTGATAACCATTCCTACTGTAGTGGACATTTTTTTTTCTTTTAATTCACAGGAACAAGTTCACCTTCTCAACAGTAAAACTACTTCAACTGTTGGTTTATAAATCCCAAATCTACCTCTATTTAGGAAGTGGGTGAGGAAGTTTTTCTGGGGACTTTCTCAGCCAGGGCCTTCCTCTGCCTCAGTGTAGAGGCACTTCTGAATGTTCAGATTGTTAGAATCTCTCTCCTCATGTGGAATCTTGAGCTCAGTAATGTAGATTGAAGAAATAGGAGGGTTTATATATATATATATATAATATATANTGGGGCTGCTTGATTCACTGTTTCTTCTGTCCCATGATCTGCATAGATGCTTTTTAAAAAATGGTTTTATTTATTTTTGAGAGTCAGAGAGAGACAGTATGAGCAGGGGAGGGTCAGAGAGAGAGGGAGAGAAATACAGAATCCGAAGACAGGCTCCAGACTCTGAGCTAGCTGTCAGCACAGAGCCTGACACGGGGCTCCAACCCACGAACTGTGAGATCATGACCTGAGCCGAAGTGAGACGCTTAACTGACTGAGCCACCCAGGCACCCCTGCACAGATGCTTTCTATAGGGTCCCTTTTTTCTTAGGCTCTCAGAGTTGGTTATTCTTGCTTGCTACCAAAGAAATGTAAAGAAGTTCTGGTATGTGCCCATGTTTGGAGATACTTCTTATTTATCACCTGCCTTATAACGTTATCCCCTTATCTTTCTGTTGGGAACTTGTACACCAGAGACACAAGTTACCTTTTCAGGATGCATCACTTATTAGTGTGAGGCCTCTCTAGGAATTGGATAAGTCATTCCCTTGAATAGCGTATGACATTTCCCATAGTTCACAATTAAGTATTCTCATCCCAGGGTTCTGTAGAATAGGGAAAGAAGGCTGGAAATTTGACATGCAACTCTCTCTGCTTTTTTTCAGATTTCAGGTAAGTGACATTATCCAAAAGGAGTTCCAACATTTCATGTAACTACAGATGCCATGTGCTTCTTCATAAACCTGTGTCTTTGAGTAATTTGCCTAACATCATAATCCATAACATCAGTAGCTGAAAGTTCCCACCTTGGCAAAGCTAATACTTAATGTCTTTTTTACAGATGTCTTTCTGGAGGCTCTGTTATATAGAAAGGAGCTAAAGCTTAGCTTTTTGGGCTTAGCCTGCAAACTTGTTACTTCTGGACATAGGAGTCTTAGTATTAATGCCATTAGACCTAATCTTTCTCCAGAGTCCCTTATAGTAGCCTGAGCATAAAAGTCTGTGATGTAACTCAGATCTGGCATTGTTAATTGAGTTGCACTTCAGGCCCAATGATAGTCTAATCCTCTTTCATTTATAGTAATTGTCCACTAAATTCTTACTCACTTTCTGTTAGAAGCAAGGCATTGTAGGAGACCTACTATCAGGTATAAAGACCATTTCATGTCCTTAACTTGAACATAGAAAAGGGGGCCATGTTTATGAGATTGAAAAAAAAAAACCTCTCTGAGTTAAGTGCTACAAAATATGATAGTGAGAAAAACCTTGGCATTTTGGAAGAAAATAAAGATTCACAGCCCCGTTCCAGAGATATTGAATCAGAGTCTCAAAGAGGAGTTTTAGGAAGCTATATTTTGAATATACTCCCCATGTGATTTGATGTTCAGCCAGTTTTGGGAACTAGAGCATATTCTGAAGAACACTAATTCTTCAAGATATAAATAGATTCCCTTTAAATTTTTTTCTTGGGAATTTATTTTTTTTTCCTTAGGAGAATGAGCTTAGGAAATTCTGGATTTTTAAACAGGTTTTTTTTTTTAACATTTCAGAATATGTGCTTTGTGAAATACATGTTTCTAAAATGTATTTGAGTAATGCTGTAGGCTGTTTGTGTTATTTTATCAGAGTACCATAGATTAAGTGTCATGTAAACAACATGAGCAACCAGCACTGTAACCTCTGGGGTCTTTTTTTTTTTTTTTAACAGGTTTTTAAAAAATGTTTATATTTTGAGGGGGAGAGAGAGAGAGAGAGACAGAGAGCGAGAGAGAGAGAGAGAGATACAGCACAAGCACTGGAGGGTCAGAGAGAGGGAGACAGAATCTGAAGCAGGCTTCAGGCTTCCAGCTGTCAGCACAGAGCCCAATGCAGGGCTTAAGTTCACCAGCCCTGAGATCCCGACATGAGCCAAATGCTTAACCTGTTGAGCCACCCAGGTGCCCCTGGGGTCTTTTTGAAATAAAGGCACTAATCCTATTCATGAGAGCTCTGCCTTCGTGGCCAAACACCTCCTAGAGGCGCGCAACTTTCATTTTCTATTACATGGGGGTTAAGGTCTTAAGGAAAGAATTTTGGCAAACTTTCAGTCTCTGGCAACAATCCCTGCCTCCTAACCATCTAATGGTTGTGGCTATCAGCGCTGGCAGCTCATTAAAATTATCTGGTCTAGAATAAAGGTGGGTTCTGGGTAATGGAATTTTTTAAAAGCTTCTCAGATGATTTTCATTAAATGCAGAAAGATTTAAGTCCAAAGACAGAATAAACTATTCTTTGGAATATGCTTTAGGGAATTTTGTCCGAATGTGCATTTCATATCACCCAGTATTTTTTTAATGTTTCACATCTGTTGGGTGGTGTTACTCAATTTATATATATTATGCCTCATTTTCCAGGTGGGTTTTCAAATGTCTTTTTTTCCTGATTGTAACAGACACTTCTTTTTAGGAAGAAGTACCCCCAGTCATTGGAGACACTTTTAAAAATATATATATGTATATGGGTTGTCTAAGTAAATTTTAATCATAATAAGTAACATTAATCAAATACTTAGCAATGTACCAGGGAGGTTGCTAAATTCTTTTATTATCATTTAAACTTAGGATCATCCTGTGAGTGAGGTATTGTGATGACCTCTGGGTCCTAGATGAGAAAACTAACAGATTAAATAACTTGATTCAAGTCATGCAACTAGCAAATGTCAGTACTGATGTCAGATCTCCAATATGCCTTCTATGACCTAAAGTTTTAGACCAGTTTTTAATAGTCTCTGAGGAAGAAATGTTTATGTTTAATGATCAGTGTATGGCTAAAAGACATCAGTATGACACACTTTCAGAACTATATATTATTGGAGGGATAGTAAGTTTTCATAAATTATAGGGCTTTAAGAAGGTATTCAAATGTTGAGAACCTTATGAAAGTAGGAAGGTTTTCAAACAGACATTGGCATATGCAGGTAAACAGAACTTTTTTTAATGTTTATTTTTGAGACAGAGAGTGAGAGAGAGACAGAATGTAACCCGGAGAAGGGCAGAGAGAGAGGGAGACACAGAATCTGAAGTAGACTCCAAGCTCTGAGCTGTCAGCCCAGAGCCCGACATGGGGCTGTACCTCACTGACTGTGAGATTGTGACCTGAGCTGAAGTCAGATGCTTAACCAACTGAGCCACCCAGGCACACCAGTAAATAGAATTTTTGTAGGATAGTAAATTGGTAATTTTTGTAGGTAAATGATATGTCATATTAATTATTCTGAAGTTGTTTGAATACTCAGAGTTCATTGTATAAACATTTTTTATACAGATAGGCTTTTACGTATTGCTAAGCCTCTATAAAATACTGAGTTTGACAGATTTTGTTATTCTGGCCACAAATTTAAACAAAGGGAAAAATGATTTGACTACTGGCAATAAAACTCTGTGGATTTATGTATGGGTTCAATTGCATGCTTATTAGTTACTCAGAAAATGATGTTTCATTTTAAAAATACATGCCTTTATATCTTGTGATGACATTTATAAAAAGTTTTCAGTTGTATGTCTTTTGTTTTGCCAGAGAAAATAAATTGAGTAAATGTAAATGACAATACAGTCTTTTTAAGAAAGTATAATGGCTAATCTTCTGTGTCAACTTGCTTAGATAGACCACAGTCCATATATTTGGTCAAACATATCTGGGTGATGCTGAGGTTTTTTTTTTTTAGGTGATAGTAACATTTGAATTAGGAGACTTTGAATAAAGCAGATCCATAATGTAGATAGATTTCATGTTTTCAGTTGAAGGCCCTAAGTAACACTGACCTCCACCAAGGAAGAGGGAGAGTTCTTGCAGCAGACTGCTGAGCCATTTTCTTAANCCCCCCACACTATTAGTCTGTTTCTCTGGAAAACCCTGACTACCACAAGATGATTCCTTATTCTCTGTTTCAAGAAGGTTCTCCTATTTTTCAAAGGATTTTACCTGGATGTCCTTTTCCTTGGAGTTGCCATCATATTTTTGCAGAATGAAGCGCAATAGGTGGCACCAAATTCTTCCATCTCCTACATTGGCAATATTTTCCCATGTATTGGGCCATTTCATAAATGCCATATAGACTGAATGGGATCACAGAAAGTTCAAAATAGAATTTGTTGCTCCTTGCAAATTTTTGCCATTACAGGTTTTCAGATGCAACGTTGGTCTTCTTGTCAGAGTGGGATAATTTAGAAAAATGTGAGTGAACTATTCTTCTAGAATTTACTTTCTTCATCCATGGAACCTATCATAATGAGTACTTCTAAGTGCAAGGGCAATATTAGGTCCTGAAGGTAGACAAGAAAACTGCCAGAAATGGACCCTGACTTCATGGAGCTTAGACTCTAGTAGAGGAGACTATAAAAAAAGTTAATTAAAACTTAAATTAAAAACAATTAAAAACTGAAATAGACGTTTTCGATGAGGTGAGGGTGCTATGATGGAGAATAATGTAGGAAGGATCTACCTTAGATTGAGTGGTGAAAATCAGTTTCTTAGTGAATGTTAATTTTGAAACTGAAAATTGAAAAGATGCTAGTCCTTCAAATAGAGAACAAAGTTCCAGATAGTAGGCAAGGAAGAGGTTCATTCATAACTTGATTTGTTTTTATATGTAAATGATCAAGTTTGGTTGGTCAAGAAAACCTTAGACTAAACTCAATGAAGGAGGACGTTGGAAGTGAAAGTCGTGAATGGAATGATACAGGAAAATGTAACACTGGTAAAATGAAGTTAATTCAGGTGGATTCAAGATTAAGAGTATTATAGACAAAACCTGAATTTCATACTTGACCAGTTTTTAAGTATGTTTAGCTTTCATACTCTTTATACATGAAGCATCTGGGTAGTAAATAGTTTTTGTTTTTTGTTTTTGTTTTTGTTTTAGTACGAGTATGACTGTCATGAACATAGATTACCATCTAAGGCTAGCTTGTGGATGCTTGTCTAGATCTTAAATCTTAGAATGTCATATTGTTGGTTTGGAAGACTCCTCATACTCTGAGAGGCTATCTCAGTATCTCGAGTCACTTGAAACTCTAGGCTTACCAACTTTGTGAATTTTAATGATATGACTGTCCCATGTGTTGTGTTATGTTTTTTTCCTCTCCTCCCCTCTTCTCTTCCCTCCACTGTCTGTCTATCTTTCTTTCTCTTCTTTTTCCTCTTCTTTTTTTAATTCTCAAGTCATTACCAAAGGCTAGGAAGTCATTACAGCATTGAGCATGGTGATATATCATTTTAATTCAACTCAAAGAAGTTATATGGCTGGATTTCTTTGTCCTCCAGTCCTGTGGAACTGTAAAATAGGTTACTGTAGAACTTGTACTGTATAAGAAGCCTCTCACTGAAGAATTAATGCAAATGTCAAACCTGTAACTTGGCAGAGATTCCATTTCATAGTTTGAAGAATTTAACTATATTGTCTACACTGTTGAAATGAAGAGTTAAGGCAATTATCCGTATGATTTAAAAAAATTCTGGTACTGATGAAAAAGTAGGGTCTGGGACCTTGATCGATTTGGACTGGCTATTAATGTTGTTTAATTTCCCTGGATAATGTCTGAACTTTCCATTTCAGTTTACCTTTATAACCCTTTGTATTTTTTAATTATTTTTCCGTAAAGGTTATGTGTCTGTGAGTGTGCATTTTAATAGTATGAAAGGGTATCTGGTCAAAACTAAACTTACTTTCTATCACATTCTGCTAGCCCCTTCTCTAGAGTCACTGTAATTGTTATTTGTTTATCTTTCCAGGGATGTTTTTATGAGCACATGTATGTTACTTCTTTAAAAGGGAAACCTGAAGATTTATATTCATATGTATATGATATGTATATATAATATAAAAATGATGTATTGAATACTTCTCTTCACTTAAAGGTGAATCCTAGGTATCTTGCTTGCCAATGAGTACTTGGCATATTTATTCCCTTGTACCCACATTACAATACTAGAATCCTGCCCCTCATCATTTATGTTCTTTACAGGCTTTTGTTACTATAAACATTAGTTTCGTAGACATATGTGAATATATCTGTAAAATAAATTCTTGAAAGAGGAATTGGAATTTCTCAGTCCAAAAGCAGTACATTTTGCATTTTTGACATTTATAGTTATTTCCAGATTGCCCTCCAATGAAATGATCACAATTTACATTCTCCAAACAATGTCTTCATAACTTCTGAATTGATTTAGTATTCCCTCAGTGATTAGCAGAAGTTCATTCCATAATCTGTTCACATTAGTGATTTTCACAAAGCTTTACAAGTGATCACATACCCATGCAGAGCAGCTTATATTAGGCATTCTCATACAAAGTCATGGTTGATTATTGTGACATAGCTACACCTGCTTCCATGAGTGTTTCCCCTTTTATATAATTGCAAGTGACCATTCAGAATCACATAGATTTACTAATCTTCACATGTAGAGAGGTCCTTGCTGAACAATATCCAGGCAGTTTTAAATGGTGCTTTGTCTAAAAAGTCCTTTTTAAAAAATTTTTAGTGTTTATTTAATTTGAAGGGGGGCAGGGGCAGAGAGAGGAAGACATAGACTCTGAAGCAGGCTGAAGGCACCCAGCTATCAGCATAGACCCTGAGGCGGGGCTCAAACTTAGGAACCGTAAGATCATGACCTGCGCCAAAATTGGACGCTTAACCAACTGAGCCACCCAGGAGCCCCTAAAGCATCCTAGGAGCCCCTAAAGCATCCCAGGAGCCCCTAAAGCATCCCTTTTATTTGATTGATTTGGTTGATCCAGCTAATGTGCCACTGCTCTCAGAAGGACCTTCAGACACATTTGCTTGTCCTGAATCCATCAGTACTCTGTCCCCTCACACCATTCACAACCTGTTTTTGAAATGACATCTAACAAGACTTACTGAGATGCTGTAGTTTTCTAGCACTACAATGACTGTAATTAGTTGCTGACATATGATGATTTATTGCTGGAGGTTTCCTTAGAAATTTACTTTGTGTGTTGGGGCTAAGAGATGAGCATTCGAGTTTCAGATTTACAATTCTTGTCCTGCACCACTTAACACATCGAAACTACATCTGGGATCACCAGGCAACTTGACACCATCCTGACTCAGTCTCCCAAGTAAAACTGAAAATGTATAGCAATTAAGAGTGCTGAAGAAGGTACATGGTCAGATAAATTCATCTTGATTAGGCCCTGGAGAGTTTTTAAATATATAAACAGTTAAAAATAGTTAAAGTCGTGGGCTAGTCAAAGCCAAGAACCCGGGAACAATTCCATGAAGACAAAGAAGCCAGAAGACAAAACTCTAGACTATAAAGCATGCAAAGCAAGAGGAATCTCCCTGAGGCAAACCTTGCACATAGAATGAAAATTAGAGGGAAATCACTTACAGTAGTTTGGCAACATATTCTAAGAATGTGCTGGAGAAGTTAGGCTAAATGTCCAGCCCAATGACAGATTTTGGAGAGGTGAGGTAGTAAGGGAGAGGAGAGAGGATTGCCCAAAAAGTATGAACAGTGAGTATAGTAGTGAGAAAAATGTCAGTATCAACTTGCACTCACATGAATTTTCTCAACTCCATTAACCATGCCATTAAAATCATCTTGGAATGTTGTTAAAATGGGGGCATTTTTAGGTAACAGTGGCTTGGTAAATATAGGATTCTTTTCTCTTTGAAGTCACCCATTTTTCAAAGCCATTGCATAGATTTCTATTGACACTTCTAGGTCCCTGGGTTTTTTTGATATGTGTGTGTGCACGCTCGTGTGTTAATTTTAAAACTCCCATTATTTTAATTTTTATTATTTTTCAAAATTTTTTTAATGTTTTGTTTATTTCTGAGAGCGAGAGAGAGAGAAGCAGCGTAAGCAGGGGAGGGTCAGAGAGAGAGGGAGACAAAGAATCCGAAGCAGGCTCCAGGCTCTGAGCTAGCTGTCAGCACAGAGCCCGACATGCGGCTTGAACCCATGAACGGTGAGATCATGACCTGAGCTGAAGTCGGACGCTTACTTGACTGAGCCACCCAGGTGCCCCAAAACTCCCATCGTTTTTAGGATTTCTTTCCTGATGGGTATATTTGGCATTGATTGTTGCCGTGTTGTATCAGAAGCCCTTCCTGTAGTGTTATCTTACTCTGACTTACTAAGACCTGTTATCTTATTGACTATGGAGTTGTGAATATAGCCATTGAAATGTCTGAGTATTAAGCAATTCACTGGCATTTTGTTTTGTTTTTGTTTTGTTTCGTTTTTAAGTAAATGTCATGCAGGGCACCTGGGTGGCTCAGTATGCTAAACATCCCACTTTGGCTCAGATCATGATCTCATGATCTCATGGTTTGTGGGTTTGAGTGCTGCCGTCAGGCTCTGTGCTGACATCTCAGCCTAGAGCCTGCTCTGGATTCTGTGTATATATCTCTCTTTCTGCCTCTCCCCTGCTCATGCTCTTTCTCTGTCTCTCAAAAATAAATGAATATTAAAAAATAAATAAATGCCCTGTTGCTTGATTTTTCTTTAATTTTTATTTTTGTAATTAAGTTAATTTTTTAAAGCAAGCTTCACACCCAGCATGGAGCCCAATGTGGGGCTTGAACTAGGACTCTGACTGAACCATCCAGGCACCCCAACAATTCACACTGTCTTTATGGAGTGTTCACGAATGCATACATCGTTTTGTTTTTGATTTTTTAAGGAGCTCACTGTTTCCTATCTAATTAGATCCCTCAGGCTCTTATGAGACAAAATGGAAAATAAATACAATGTGTCAACCATGTGTTATATTTTCTTGTCCGTATCTCCTATTAAAGTGTGAGATAATGGAGTGTGCTTTTCCTTTGTGTTCCCAGTGGATGGCACTTTTCAATGTCATACAGTCCCTAATATTAACATGATTAGTAAATGTATGAATGAATTCTGCTTTTGGTTTTTTTATCTGACACCTTTTCATGGACTTTCTGGGAAATAAGTAGAGATCTGGGTTTCTAGTAGATTTATGCTTTATAATTAAGAAATATTGATTTAATAATTTTTTGTCCTTTGGGCTTTGTTTAATCATTAACTAATAAGATTTACTGAGCACCTTGCAGTTCTACAGCCCTGTACTTGATGGTGTTAGCTCCTTAGCACATAATTGTTTTTGAATGGAATGATAATTAGGGTAATTAGATATACAAAACTAAGTGCTGTATATGAAAAGATTGAGAGGAGGAAGAAAGAATGTAACTTTAAACGTGGTTGAAAACTCATCAAGTAATGGCTTTCTTACTTTCAGACATGCTTTGTTCTCCTTTGGTTGCAAGCAGTGGAGACTTATTTAATTTCTGTTAAGTAAGGGGGATTTATTGGAAGGTGAAATACAGAAATAAAGAACAGAGAAATACCTTCCACATGGAAGGTTTGGATGGGAGTTTTGGGAAAGTTACACAACTGTAGTATACCGGGACCTCAATCAGCACAAGGAAGTTCAGGACTAGGTTATATGAGATTTTTTGACATTTACCTCATTAAGAGCATTAATAGCTTAGGATCTCAATTCCACTGTTGTACAGTGAATAAGACTTACCCATTCATCCTGTCCTGCTTATCTTTGTGCTCTGTGCTTTCCCCCCCCTTTCTTTTACCCAGTGAATTACCTGCTTTTTTTTTTTTTTTAAATGTTTTATTTATTTCTAGGAGAGAGAGAGAGACACAGACTCCGAAACAGGCTCCAGGCTCTGAGCTGGCAGTCAGCACAGAGCCCGACGCGGGGCTCGAACCCACGAACCGCGAGATCATGACCTAGGCGAAAGTCGGACGCTTAACCGACTAAGCCACCCAGGCGCCCCGTGAATTACCTGCTTTTTAAAAATTTTTAAAATTTATTTAGTTTTGAGAGAGAGAGGGAGGGAGAGAGGAGAGAGAAGGCACAAGCAGGGGAGGGGCAGAGAGGGAAGGAGACATAGAATCTAAAGTAGGGTCCAGGCTCTGAGCTGTCAGAACAGGGCCTGATGCGGGGCTCCAACTCAGAAACCACAAGATCATGACTTGAGCCAAAGTAGGATGCTTAACTGACTGAGCCACCCAGACACCCCTACCTACTTTTTTTTTTCATGAAAAGACTGGATCCTCACTGGATTCCTCGCAGTTTTGGGAGCTGCACCCTTGCTATGGGCCACGTGGTAGACTACTCTCCTATGATCAGCTACCCTTTACTAGGTGTCCACCACAGTCCTGTGTGGCTGAGGATATGGCTTTGTGTTCTGAGATAATAGAGAAGTCTCAGAAGAATATTTCTGGGGAATCAACCTTCAGAACCTACTGGGTGCTTTTTCCTCTTTTCCTCTTTCTTTATTACTTTCTCTCTCTTTCTCTCTCATCTCTGTCTTTTTTTTCTTTTCTTAAAAAGCACTCAATTGAAAGAACTTAATATTTGATCATATTAAACAGTGAAGGAGAGAGCGATTATATGATCCTAATATAGTGGGAAATTCAGGCTAATTTAACTATGTAATACTCAATAATCCTTTGAGAACAACTACATGATTGAAACTAGTCTATTTCCTCTATTCACTTTTTTAATTGATTGCTAGAAATCAAGAACATTCCTAAAATATCAAAGAAATTGAATGAGAGATAATTTGAGTCTCTTAACTTTTTATACTCCTGCCAAGAGTTCACAACTCCACCAATTATAGAAGGATCAGAATGTATATTGGAAATATATGCCACGTTCAATTCAGCTCTTCAGTGCCAACAATTCTTGCACCTATGAGAGATGCTAGAGGTTTGGGCTAAATGGAGACACATTCATCATTGTTGTAGAACTCTGTCAGTGCTTAAAAGGTGCTACAGGGAACTGTAACTCATGAGCTGAATTAAAAGATCGTAAGCTCCACTGGTGTAGCCAAAAGCAAGCTCAAAGTTGAGTGGCATCAGATCATGAGTAGAAAATTACTTGACACTGAATTTTGTCCTGCCTGTGAATGCCATTCTTTCAAGCAGGGCAGGGAAATGTTGAAGTCTATGTTGCTAAAAGATGTTTATTTCTATCTGCCCTATTTCATGTTCAAATTGAAAGCTTTTGCAGAGTATGTTTCAATGAAACCATTAAAAGTGACATGTTACTACATGGGAAGACAAAGATAGAGTCTGTTTGGTAACGATTATGCAGTCAGGGCTTTATCTACTTGCCGATAATTTGTGGTTTATTTTTAATCCTCTGCCAGTTTCTTTCCTCACTGTTCTGTTACCTGCTGATTACAACCCTGAGCTGATCTGTCACTGTTGAGTACTTGGGAAATTCTACTTTTTTAAATAGGCTAAAGGAAAATATATTTCAAAATGGACATGATAGTAGCTAATACTTATTGAATACTTATTATGTGGCGCATTCAATATTTTAAATTTAATGTTCACAGAAACCTCCTCATGATGGCAAGAATTATTGTCATTTCTGTTTTATTAATGAGGAGTGAGGTTTAGAGAAAGTTAGCTAACTTGTGAAGGTCTCAGAAGGTGAGTGACCGAGTCAGGACTTGGACCTGGGTCAATTTTTATCCAGTGTTGACAAGATCATATTCTGAGGACTGTGTTCTATACTACTTTGATCTCCCAAACAAGCATATATCATGAGGAGGTTAGTTTGGAAAGGGATAGCATCAGAAACTATGAAGAATTTAGGATGTTTATTTCATAGTGATGGAGATTCAGTGCAAGGCATTAGTGTAGAAGTCTTCACATTTACAAAAGGATTTCAGGTTGAAGATCTGTTTTGCATCTGCATAGAGGTAAGAACCAGGCCATACTAAGGAAACCACAGGGAGGCAACTGAGTGGAATGAATGGTCCTAAAATAAATAGATTGCCTCAACATGTGAGATATCATTAGAAACATGCAAAAATAGGCTAGATTTGGTTTTATAAGAATCTTAAATCAGTGGATTGATTATGATGTATTATAAAGAAACATTATCCAAAATATACTGTATGGAACACCCATGAAGGACAAAGTATAATTCTCTAAGGATAAATATTTGAGAAATGCTTTTATTTTCAATTCAAAATATATATTAGAACATTAAAGGCCAAGAATGTTTTCAGGAACACAAAAGAGTTTCTCAAACTATTTACCACTGAATTTCTCAAGATTTTAAATTTGTTACCATTTTCCAATAACACAAAGCTCTTCTTGTTGCACTGATTAAGATCCCATGTGGGGCACCTGGGTGGCTCAGTCGGTTAAGCATCCGACTTCAGCTCAGGTCATGATCTCATGATCTGTGGGTTTGAGCCCTGCTTGAGGCTCTGTACTAACAGCGAGCTCAGAGCCTGGAGCCTGTTTCAGATTCTGTTATCTCCCTCTCTCTCTGACCCTCCCCTGCTCACACATGCTCTCTCCCTCGCTCTCCCCGGCCCCCCCCTCTAAAATTAAAAAAAAAAAAAAAGTCCATGTGACCTTGTTCTCAAATACTCTAAACCTACCCAAAACAGCATTGTATGCAGAGACCTTCTTCGGCTGTTGGATGCAGACATTTCATAATGAGAAACAAAACAACTTTTGGCTTCCTTAGGGGATTTATGAGAAGAGACCAGTATTTTTAAACAGTGCAGGGATGGGTAAAGAAGTTGTTTTAGATATGCCATTTTGCATTCTCTTGTATTCTCGGAAATAATCAAGTGTAGGTGACATTATATTTCCTTTAGTATACATGTATAAAAGAACATGTTTCTGGACTTTGATTTTAATTTCTTATAACAGGTCTTATTTTCCCTGAGTATGTTTCTACTTACTTAAAAACAGATGCTCTCTGAAAAATTCATGAAAACTCAAAATATATTGGAGACTTTGGAGAGAAGCTCTTCACCCTGTTATTAGATTGTTTCTAATGAATGGTCTTTTGCATCATCTGCTAGGCACTTAACTGCATGACCTTGAACAGACTTCCTGACTTTTGTAAGACTCATTTTCTTCATTTACCTGCTTAACCAGATTGTACATAAAATGACATAGCACACGCATATCAGTGTTTGTATGAACAGATAGATCCTTTCAAACAAATTTATATTGGTGATTTCATGACAGAATCTTGCAGTTTTGGCAGATAGACATGTTTTCTAAATTGAAGGTTTTTTAACACTAACATGATGTGTAAATTTTACCTGTTATCATTTGCCTGCTCCCAAAAACCATTTACACTGTGAATTAAAATACATCGTATGCTGGGTATGAGTGTGTGGGGAATGGGTGAAAGAGGTGATGGGGATTAAAGAGCACATTTAACCATGATGAGGACTGAGTAATGTATGGAATTGTTGAATCACTATATTGTACACTGAAACAAATATAACATTGTATGTTAACTATACTGGAGTTAAAATTTTAAAAGGCTTATAAAAATGAGGTATATCTTAAGAATTTTTAAAAAGGATCTAAGAAACTACAGTGGAAAAATGATAGAGTGCATCAGAACTTTATTCATTGTCAGAAGTAGTAAGGCTCTCCATATGCTATTCTGGTTAGAATTGTTAAATGAAAATTCAAGTGCGTAAATTTAAAGATCAAATTGGCTTTATGCTGCAATTCATGATTCGGGCGGCATCCCATATAGTAATAGAAAGGAGCTCTGCAGAGTTGTAGAAAAGGAAAGGTTTTTGAAGGCAGAAAAGGGATGGGGAGAGGAAATTATTAGCAAAGAATGCACTGTTTAGACAAGGCCACCCTCCTAAGGGAAATGGAAGGGTCTGTCCTGTGAAATACCTCACTTATGCTGATCAGGTAATTCTGTTAGAGATTACATTCCTGGATGACTGGTTAAAGCTTATATTCCTGAAACTATAGTTATGTTAGATATTTTCAAGTCTTGGTTTGCTGATATGTGGTTTAACAAAGTGACTCTACTTTGGGCCTGCTTTCTCCTTTTTAACAAATATGATTTTTATTTTCATCAAATGGGGATTTGTACATGTTTATCCTCAGCTTGACATTTTAATTTTGGAAATAGAGGCTCACTGTATTTTGTATGAAGTCAAAATTTAGGCTTAGAGAAAAGATGCTGCAGTGGCTTAGTCTTTTATTCTGGAGCTCGAACTACTGAGAGCAAGATGTAACAGTATAAGCAAAGTAGCAGTCCCAGGTTTGGATTATAATCAAACCTCTGATTTTTTCCAATTCTTTATGAATAAGAGGATATGATATGACTGAACAGCAAGCCTATGAGAAACCTACAAGTGTGGAACCAATGGTATTTAATTCAGGTAATAAAATATAATTCTTAAACACACACTAAAGTAAAAAGCCAGAAGATGCAGTTCTAATTACATGCCTTAACTAGAAGTACAATATTTGTAGAGTAGCTTATCCAATTATATGTAAATTTGTTCCTTCAGCACAAATTGCCTATAGAAGCAGTATTAGTTTAGTATAAAATGTTTGTTATTGAAATTGGCTTCTCGTATAACTTCTGGATGTTGATAAATAGTTGAGAGCTCTACATAGTCTTCTCAGTGTGTGCAGTTTTTATTTTAGATTTTTTTAAAAAAATATTACTTTTGAGAGAGAGACAGAGAAAGAGAGAGAGAGAACATGCATGCGTAGGGAAGGAACAGAGAGAGCGCACATGAATGGGAGGAGCAGAGATAGAGGGAGAGAATCCCAAGCATACTCCATGCTGTCAGTACAGAGCCCAGGCGGGAACTTGATTTCATGAACCCTGAGATAATGATCTGAGCCTAAATCAAGAGTCAGATGCTCAACTTACTATGCAATATTAATGTCTTAGCTAACAATTATTGAGGAGTTTACAAGCCAGATATTGTGCTTTTCTTGCATCATCTAATTTAATCTTTGCAATTCTTTGAAAATATTGTTCATTTTGTTTTCGGATGAGGAAGACTAATCAAGTAATTTGCTTAAGGATACATAGAATTCAAGTAATTTGCTTAAGGATACATATACTTAAGAAGTGGCAGAATCATATTTAATCTGAGCTAAGTTAAATCTCAGAGCTGGTATGGACAATGACCACAGTGTCCTTTCTATTCCCACCACTACATATTGAGTGTATCTCAGCTGTGGGCCATAAACTTTGTCTTACATCTGTAGAAAGGGAATTATGGCAAAGGCATCACGTAGCCAAACTACCAGACCCCGTGGATGACAAGAGTAGGGGATGGGTTTCATTAGAAACAATTAGTTGGCATTCTTTCTAGGACATTGCCACTAGAATAAATGTGCTTCAAACATTGCAGTCCTTTTACCACTGTGTTTAAGATTCAGATGAGGAAGAGAGAGGAGACAGTTGAACGTGTGCTCCCCTTAGCTCCGGCAGAGCACAGCATCTGGAATCCAGTGTGGGTGGAACAGTGTTCCTGAAGAAAAATTGATGGCTGTTAGCAAAAGAAGGTGTGATTAATGTGAGACAGGAGGCTGCCCTGAAAAATGTCCACTGTATGGATAGTTAATTAATTATAGATGAAATTAACATTTGGATGAAAACTTAATTTGTCTTTTTAAAGCATAATCCGTTTTAGCATTGTGATCTGACTGGTATGGGCTGAACATTGAACTTAGTCTCTAGCTACTTGGAATCCTATCCCATTTTGGATAATTTCTAGGCCTTTGGTCATAGGCTCAGAATCAAAGAGCCTTTTTCTAGTTTGTAGTTTGAAACAGTATCTCATTGGTTACCCATTAGGCATTGTAAGATGACCCAAAGAGCCTCTGGAAGTTTCTACCCTGTGTAGTTATCTCCCACACTGAATCTGGGCTGACTTTGTGCAGTCAGGAGATGCAGTGGAAGTGATGCTGCATGATGTCTTTGAGTACATCTCAAGGAGCTTTGCAGCTTCCACTTATTTTATGGCATGTTTACTCTGGGGGAAGCCACCGCCATGTTAGAAGTCTGATGAATGTGCTGTGAGGAAGCTCACGCTAGCCATGTGGAAAAAGAGTGACTTATGGTCAAACAAGTGCTATTCCAGCTGTCCCAACTGATGGGCCAGACACATGAATTTCCTTGGACACAACTGCCCAGCCAGCCCATCAGATAATTTTAGTCTTAAGTGCCATCTGACTGCAGTTGCATGGAAGACCCCCAAGGGATAGCTGTCCAGCTGAGCCCATTCACAGAAATATGAGAAATAATAATTCATGGTAATAAGTGATAGAGTTTCTGGGTAGTTTGTTATCCAACAGCAGATATTCAGAAACAGGTTTGTTGTGAAGAAGGGAGATAATGTGTTAAATTCCTCAAATGAAGGTGAGCAGCTGTTTTATTATAATTGTTTTGACAATCCCTAAACCAAGGCCTATCTCTCTAATATCCTCAGAGGTTTCATTATAATTTGCCATTGTGATGAGGATAGTGATCATTCTGTATTCCCTGGACAAGTAAAGAGAGTGAATATTTGTGGTTGGCTGGCAGCCAAGTTGGTCATCGTTTTTCCTGACTGGAGGAGTTTAAAAAATTTTTATCTTTTCTTTACTCATATTTATTTCTTCATAATGAGTAGAATTTCCTACAATAACAGATCTTTATTGTTAGGACAATACGGATATGTAAAACATCTGATGGATCCTTATTCTGGATGATACAGAGCTCATTTCTCTGTTTTTATAGACTATTTGTCTCGGAAACTATAAGGAAAATAAAATGTGTTGGATTTTGAAAAAGTGGCAGTAAGAGTTGTAGAATAGTTGCCTGAGCAGCTTTCCAGCAATTGGGAAAGGCTGCTAGAGTGAATGTCAAAGAGAAATTGGTTTTTTGGTGGTGTTACAAGCAAGCAGATAATGAAACAAAGAAGAAAGAAATAGGTACACAGAAGGGAAGAAATGAAGGATTTTATATTGGGCCACCAGAGCAGTCTGTGTAGTTTGAATGGGAGGGGTTGGAAGCCAGAAAGGAGCATGTAAGGTTTGGTTGGGACATCATCACCTAATGGGCTCATTCCCTCCTATCTGTAATTAATTCTAGCTTTATTTAGTTCTTTTCTCTCTAGGAAAAAAAAGTGACCTGGATTGTTTTATTTTGCTATAGGTATTTGCAATCAAAGGGCATTTTCTGCAAAGTCTGTTTTCCCTGTGGTTCTTCAGATTTCTTAAGTGTCATTGTCTCATCAAATCTTTAGTCTCCATACACACAGTGATTGTTGCTAGGAGTGGACTGGAAGAAGGTAATGCTGTTTTGCAAAGAGTAATAAAAAGGTACACGTTCTAGTGTTGATCTATTCTCAAAAGAGTTTCTTCATAGATTTTTAAAAAAGTATCTGATTTCTGTATTTAACTTAGCTATACATAGATTTTTATTTCAAGAAAAATTTTACATATTGAACTTAGAATACTTGGATTCTTATCTCAGTTTGGACAATTTCTAGTTCTCAGATCATAAACCTAGAATCACAGAGTCTGTTTCTTATATGTAATCTGAAACAGTTACATTGTTTACATTATCCTTGATATTTACTGATTCTCTGTAGAGTTAAAATGGAAAAATGAAAGCCCTTGAGGATGATAAGTTTATATTCTAATATAGCAAAGTAAATATATGTGTACTGCAGCTTGAATTGTTAGATAATTTTAGGAAATTACTTGTATGCCTGAGTTCATGAATTATTCAATTTAGGGTTACTTTCCTTTTCGAATTTATCACTGGCTAGGTCCTTTAACAATCTTTTGATTTATTAAAAGTCACTTTCCAGAATTAGATTTAAAGCCTTATTATTTTCTTATGATTTTCTTATGAAAATTGAGTATGTGTCTTAGAAAGCCTGTATTTCTTTCCAATGACTTTGCCTTCTCTTTGGTTATGAATGATAATTCTTTAACAACTGATGAAATTACAAAGATTGACCTCATCTAATGAAGTAGCCTACAGAAGTAAAAGGACGTTTTATGATCTTTATTCACCTGTTGGAAACACAATTGAGTTGAGACATGCCCATCCTGACTTCCATTAGGGGGCAGAATACTTGCTTGTGTCTAGAGATGTTAGGTCCTCCTGGTGGTCATTTGCCTCTCAATCTTAGATAAAGTTTTAGGAAAATTATGCTTTTACAGGGCAATGTTTCAGAATCAGCTATGAAAATTTTTATTAATAGAGATTCTCTGGCCCCACAACCAGGTATATGAAATGAAAAAAATCTCTTGGGCATCACAGGTGATTTGAATTCATACACAGTCTTGGTCTGAAAACTACAGGCAGGACAGCAAGTTGATGGATCATAGAATCTAGTATGAAGCATAGAAAAGTTATAAGAAGAGAACATGGAGGCATCCTTAGTTTAAGAAACACTTGGGTATTGTGAACTATGACTGATAAAAACTTCTGATATTTCTAAGACATATTTGTGTCTTCAGTTGTCCTGAAGTTAACCTCTAGTGCAGAGGGTCTCAGCCCAATGAGGCAGTTTTGTCTCCGGTGGATATTTAGCAATGTCTGAAGACATTTTAGTTGTCGTAAGTAGGGAAATGCTATTGGCATCTAGTGAGTAGAGGCCAGGGGTACTACTAAACACCTTTTAATGCTTAAGAGAGCTCCTTAATGCCAAGGTTGAGGAATTCTGATCTAGTGAAAATCACTGAAATCCTTAAATAAAGATATTCTGGGCTCTAGCATTGAAGAGGGGGTGACAGAGCAGGCAGGAGAGCATTTGGATGGCCTGTGTGGACCTTGAGGAAGCTGGATGAGATATGGAAGAAGAGAAGGCATGAACATAGGCTGAAGGCTAGGGACTGGAGAAGGAAGGATTCTAATACATATTAAGATTTTGGAAAGAGGCATATTCATTGGAATATTATTTCCTCCCAAAGTGTCAGAAAAATACAAATATAATACATCTTATAGTCTGAAAAAAAAACAAGGCATATTTAATATCAGCTTTAAGATAGTAAATCTTTTCTATTCTATACACCCTAATGGTACTTTTGAACCTTGAAAACTGGAAGCACAAGAGAATGGTAGCATAAGTGAGTCAGAGAGAATATGATGGTAAATTAACATTCTGGAATTGTCACCAGAAGGAGGCATTCGAGTAAGAATGGGATAATTGATGTTGTCTTTCTAGGGCTAGTAATGGGGTGATGGTGTTGGCAGAACTTTTTGTGGGGAGGGATGGAGCTGGTCAGTGCAGATGAAGGGGTAGTATGGGAACCATGTAATTTAAAATGCACAGCTTATTGTCTTTATAGCTGCATCTCTAATTGACTGATCTGTGTCCATTGTTCACAGTGGATGGGGATATTGTAAGTATGGGAAATGATTCCTGGCTTCTTGTAACCTATGTCTAATGAGAGAGAAGAGGCTACTGCTGTGAAACAGCAGTAACCCATTGAAGTTCATAGTCTTTCACGCTTCTCATAAGTATTTAATAATTTTCTCTTGGGGGATGTGCTCTCCCCATGTTTGGTTTGCTTGGTCTGAGACCTATTGACTTCATCCCTGGCTTTATGGTTGAGTTTATGTTGTAGGCAGTGTCTCAGAGACATTTGGCCATAATTTTCATTCAGGTACGGACCCATGTTCTCAGGTAATCCACTGAGGTCTATTGATGCTTGATGCTAATTCTAAGACTTGACTTTCTTTACTTCTGTATTTTGAGGATGGAATCTCAAGTTCTTGGCTGTCATCTTGCCAGCCTGAAGGGAAGTATTGACTGACATGTATTCAATTCAAAGGAGAAAGGAGCTTGAGATACATAATATAGTTGGTGTTCCTGGATGAAGCTGTACCTGAAGCCACTTAGTCACAGAATTCACTTATGTAAACCATTACAGTTTCATTTTGATTTTACAGTTTGTCTTGTATTTTCCTTTTTTATGACTGAAAAAATTACTGAAAATACACTGATATAGGAGAAAGTGTATGAGAAAGGAATGTTATGGCCAAGTAGGAACTCAAGGACTAGTTTTTCATACTCCATTATTTAGTCTTTATGAACAGTTCATAATATTCTCCTATTTTTGTATACTTGTGTTTTGATGAATTTAACAAAATACACAGGTTCTCTCTGTTAATGTTTCATTTAAAGCACTGTTTAATATTTTAGAGAGTTGTATTTCAGAGGTGATGTGATAGTAATTTGTGGGAGTATAATTCTTAAAAATTAAAGGGGAACTGGGGCACCTGGGTGGCTCAGTAGGTTCAGCGTCAGAGTTTGGTCATGATCTTGCAGTACATTAGTTTGAGTCCGCTATTAGGCTCTGTGCTGACAGCTCGGAGCCTGGAACCTGCTTCAGATTGTTTCCCTCTCTGCCCCTCCCCCACTCATGCTTGTTCTCTCTCTCTCTCTCTTTCAAAAGTAAATAAACATTAAAAACACTTAAAAATAGGGCTATATTGCTTCCTTGCTGAAAATAAAGAAGAAACAAAGAAGAAAGAAAGGAACCCAGTGTTCTGGGTGTGTAAACAGGCAATGCATTTTATGGTATTTGTAGTTATACATACCACTCAACATAATTGACCATGTTTGTTTGCTTTTTTTATTAGCGTACTCTAGGAATTAATTAATTATAAATTCTGTTCTTGTCCAACAACCCACAATGAGTAAAGATAGAAATATATGGATTATCAGTTTGAAGGACTCAATGCATGTCATCCTGCTTCATGTGATTGCTGAAATGCAAAAAAAAAAAAAAAAAAGTCTTTAAATAGGACATCTGTGACATAACAAATTGGAATCTGGGAAAGGAAGAATATCTTCACAGTGTCTAAATCCATTGAATCTAAATAATAGTGTAGATCATATTTGAGTTCAGATATAACCTAGATAAATTCACTAGCCGTGGCACCCATCTGTCAAAAAATAAAACTCTGGCTCTCACTTAAAATGACTCTTTTAGACTAAGGTCATCAAGCTGTATCTAAAATGGACATGAAATGTCAATTTCATACATTATAGTGGCACATTTCATATTGCTCTACTTAAGGTTATGTCAGCCTTACCCATAAAAAGCAAGTGATTTAGGTCTTATTCTAAATGAACTAAGCAGAGATATCAGCAATGTCACTGCCTTGCCACTACAGACAAAGGGAGTGTACGGAGGGGCAGCATGCTTCTCCAGTGTTCTAACTCAGGAACTGTGTGGTGCTCCAAGAAAGAATGTCTTCCCTTTTTCATATTTGAACTCACTGTGATAATTGTAGGGGGTATAATTTTCTGAAAGATGTATTCAAAATGAGTTGTTGCCTAGAGTTGATTCACTTGCTTGAGTTTTATTTGTGTTATTTTATGTAACATTATCATGTTGGGAGGTTTAGGAACATTCTGTAGAAAGAAGATTGTATTTGCTATGCCCATCATGGTTTTACTCAAAAATGACAAAAAGTTACCACAGATGATTTAAGTGGAATGAAATGAAGTGTTTTTATGTACTTTTAGTTTTTTTTGTTTGTTTTTATTTATTTTTGAAAGAGGCAGAGCATGAGTGGGGGTGGGAGTAGGGGGGGGGAGAGAGAGAGAGAGAGGGAGAGAGAGAGAATCCTAAGCAGCTCCAGGCTCTGAGCTGTCAGCACAGAGCCTGATGTGGGGCTCAAACACACAAACTGCAAGATCATGACCTCAGCTGAAGTTGGACGCTTAACTGACTGAGCCACACAGGCACCCTGAAATGAAGTTTTTTCTGAAACGTGTTGAACATTGGAGAGTCATTCTTAGAAAATGGCAAGGATCAAGGTGGCCAGGTAGGCATCCCCCTAGCTACAATTTCCCAGAGAAGCAGTGTTTTTGACACCGATGGCTGCTCCGTCCTGGCTGCTGCAGTGACATTGGATATTACTACTGGTACCACTGCTCCTGCTGTCCTTGACACTGATTGTTGCCGTCACTGTGTTCACACCACTCCTAATATTTTGCTTCTCTGGAACCCATTCATGGTCCTGGGAACAGTATGCCTTATTGGCTGAGCATGTATCAGGCATTTGTTCCCAAGCAGCAGGGAGGCTGGGAAAGTGAGTAGTCTGCTATTTTGGTGTTGTATAACAGGAATCCACTTGTCTCCAAAAATGTCTTATTTTGGTGGGGCTTTCCAAAAGAGAAGAAGCTTCAAATGCTTGGCAGCCAAAGAACAGGTAATTGTCATGGTATGGTTTTTTGGGGGCGAGTAGATAAGTTTTCTGGAAAGCAGGAGAGAGAGATCAAGCTGTGCCCTTCTGGATATTGGGTTTTGTCAGTGAAATAAGAAAGCCAACATTTGTAAACATGCTCTTAAATAGAAGAGCATAGAATCAAGTTCACAAACTTTCTTAGTTCATGCTGTCTTTAGTATCTTAGTAATGTTTTCATAGCACCCTAGGCCCAAAGAAATGCCCAATGCTTTCATTTATTAAGTACTTAGTTTGAAACAAATCACTCAAATTACTAAGCATTTATGTCACAACATAACTTGAAAGAAATTATACCAGTTAAAAAATTAATGCACCAATTAAACAAAAAATACTTTTATTCCAGCCTTAACTATAATTGCTTTCAAATAGGTCATATATCCTTGTTGGGCTCTGAATGACATTTCAAATATTGGAAGTAGATTTGATACTGTTACTCTATTGCCTGTCCACATTTATTTTAATGTAGTGCATTTTATCACAGCATTGGTGTGGACCCAGTTTTGCAAAGATATGACCATCAAAAGGAATGTCTTGCAATTTATTCTTGAAAACGAACTCCCTGGAACTATCTTGAAAGTGCAACACAACTTGAGAACCATAGAACTATGTTGTTAGTGAAATTCTGATGGGATGGTGATGGAAATTTGAGATAAGGGCACTCTTCCAGCACTGCTTGGTTGGGAGTGTGACAGCAGCTGGATGGTTCCAGAAACAAGAGATGGCAAAACTCTGCTACAGTGCACACTAAACACTTTTTCTTGTTGTAGCCACCCTCCTTCTGTTATGCTTTCTTTTCTAAATTAATTGGGCAGTTATCACAGATGTGTACAGCCTTTTCTTGTTAATCCATGAAACTTACCTAACATACTGTGGATTTTAAAATAGATATTGACTCATGAGCAATGCATATTCTTACATGATTTGCAAAAAGATGAGTATATTTGCTGCCCAGATGAGTCAATAAAGATTTAGGTATATCTGAAAACATGGTTCCCTTTTTTTTTTTTGTACTGTGTATATTAGCACAAAGTTGGAGTTTGTCTCAAAATTTATATTTGATTAGGGGGAAAAAACTCTTCCTTTTCTTTTTTTCTGAGCTTTTTCACTTACTCTCTGCCTGTATATGCCTGGGTCTGTTATTTATGTTAGTTGACTGTGTCATTGTGATAATAGTACCTCTTTTGTTAAGAATCCACATTTACTTTCTTGTAAAGTTTTATAATCTACCAGCCTGACCAAACTCAGTGTTGAGTCTACAAGGTGGAGGGTAATATGGAGCCCTCAAATTATGTATCACTTACTCTGTTTCAGCTAGAATAATAGTTTCTGGGAAAATTGGGGGAAATATTCCTAAAGTATAGAGCACCTTGGCATTTTAAATATCTTTCTTCCATTACAAAAGTCAGCTTTTTATAAAGTTGTCACACAGGGTGTTGTGGTAGAATAAATGTCTCCCACCAAAGATCCAAATGTCCTGATCTCTGGAAAGAAGGAAACAGGAGAGTCAGAGAAAGAGATGGAATGGTGACAGCAGAAGTCAGAGTGGTGAGCTAGGTGGCTTTGAAGGTGGAAGATGGCTACAAACGAAAGAATGAGTACCCCCTCTAGAAGCAAAAAAAGGCAAGAAAACAGGTTCTCCAAGACCCCTCAAAAGGAATGCAACCTGCCAAATGTTGATTTTAGCTTAATGAGACCCATTTCAGACTTCCTAATTCCAGAACTATAAGATAATAAATTCATACTGATATAAAGCACTACATTTGTGGTGATTTTTCACATCAGCAACAGGAAAGGAATTGTAGGTGCGAAGTTGAAAAAGCTATAGTAACATACACTCTAGAATAATATGGCTCTCCCAGCTGGTAACTGGCAGCTATATAATCACCTTTACCACTCTCAGGTTTGCCACAAGCAGAATTAATTATACCATGCTTCTGTTCAGACATATACTCTCACCATCATATACTTTTTACATGGGGTTCTGATTATTGCCTCCAAAAAGCTGAAAGACTTTGGCAGATGGATCCATTTTATGAATCCGGCTTCAATAAATGTAAAGACAAAATGCACTAGATCATTAGCTGTTAGTGGCTTAGTTAGGAACCAAGGGCGGGTATACATAAATAAACCTCCTGGTTAGTGGACCTTGCTACCATCAGTACGTATTTCTTAATCCTGATATATTTATTTTATGATACTTAAATTGTTTCTCTTGTAGACCTGTTAATCATTTATACATAAACCTGTAGGACATTGTTTTGCTTTTTTGTGGGGGCTCTCTTGACCAGTCATACAGCCAAGTTTAGAAGCCAGGGATGTTCATTGTGGATGCATACATCTTTTCCCCATATGTGTGGAAGTATGTAGCTCTACCTATGATTACTATGAATATTGTTTTTTTCCATAAAAATATTTTTAAATCTCTTTAAATTATACTAGCCCCCTCCCTTTTTTAGAGTTTGTGCATTTACATTCCTGCCCTTTGGATATTCTTTCATTTTCCTCTTCAGTTTTTTTAATCATCCCCTCCTTTACCAGTTTAGAAACTAGCACAGCTGCCTTTGCAAATGATCAGAGGATGCGGAGGGGAAGGGGGAAGAGTGGATAGGAAAGGCTAGGGACAGAGTTTGGGAAGGGAATCAACAGCATTAATAGAAATTAAGGGTTTGGTTTCATGCATATGATGCAAGATCTTAAGAGAGAATCCAGGAGACTTGTGCCTGGGTGGCTCAGTTAGTTAAGCAGCATCTGGCTCTTGATTTTGGCTCAGATCATGATTTCACGGTTCATGAGTTTGAGTCTCACTTCAAGCTCTGTACTGACAGCATGGTTCTTACTTGAGATTCTCTCTCCCTCTATCTCTGCCTCTCTCTCTCAAATAAATAAACTTAAAAAAAGAGAGAAAGAGAATCCAAGAGAAAGTTTGCATGTGGCTTTCAGGTTTTGTGAATGAGCTGCCTCTATTTTTTATGAATGTGAGTTAGTGAAACTGTACTATGTTTCTATGCTTCTCTGAAGAAATAAGATGAGTACTCTTTGGGCTTAACCTCTTTTTTCTCTTAATTAGATTCAAATGTATGTCCTCCTTTGTGCCTTCATGACATAGGTTAATCTCAAGGTCACTTAAAGCATCAGTGCTCATCCCCTCTGGATTGAACTCCATACTGCAATATAGCTAGTAGGCATTTTCTGACCATCTCATGGTACATCTTCATTGCTTCATTTTATAGACTGCATTTTTGGTAAGGTTTCCCATTTTTTTTTTGAAACTTAGAGAGAACCATGACCAAATTAATGAAGGACATAGTTCTGTTTAGCTTTGTGTTCTTCTTCCTTTATTTGTGGATTTGGTTCACAGTTATTTTCACATATTAAAAAAAATACTTTATTTTTTATTTTTTGAAAGGGGGCAGAGGCAGAGAGAGGGAGAGAGAATCCCAAGCAGGCTCTGTGGTGTTTCCACAGAGCCCAATGTGGGGCTCCATCTCACCAACCATGAGATCATGACCTTATCTGAAATCAGAAGTCAGAAGCTCAACCAACTGAGCCACCCAAGTGCTGCTATTTTCATAAATGTTTTGATTGCTATTGAGGTTAAACTAAAGAATGTCAATTCTAGTTTTGTATAAAGTATGAGACAATACTCTATTAGGTTCAGTAATGTTAATTTTTTGTTTCATCTTCACAAAAACTTTCACAAGGAGGTGAAAATATTCCATTTTGGAGTTAAAGAATCTGAGGCTCAGAAAGTCACCAGGAGAATGCAGTTTTTCTTGCCTAATTGGTCTAGCTTGGACCACCAGTACTATGTTGAATAGGAGTGGTAAGAAGAATACCCTTATCTTGTTCATAATCTTAGAGGAAAATCTTCCACCCTTTCACCAATGAGTTTGATGTTAGCTATGGGCTTGTAATATATAGCCTTTATTATGTTGAGATATGTTTCTTCTATGCCCAATTTGTTAAAAGCTTTTATCATGAATGGATATGTATATTGTCAAATGCTTTTTCTGTATCTATTTAGACAGTCATACGATTCTTTCATTCTGTTGCTGTGATGTATCGTACTGATTTGCATGTTTTGTACTATCCTTGCATCCCTGGATAAATCCCACTTGATCATAGTGAATAATCCTTTTAATGTGCTACTGAATTTGGTTTGCTAGTTATTTATTGAAAACCTTTGCAAATATATTCATCAGGAATATTACCTGTAGTTCTTTCTAATAGTATCCTTTTCTGGTTTTATATCTGGATAATGCCCCCTCATAAAATGAGTTTGGGGGTGTTCTCCCNCTGAAGTTGGACGCTTAACCAACTGAGCCACCCAGGTGCCCTTGGTGTTAATTGTATTTTAAATGTTTGGTAAAATTACCAGTGATGCCATCTGGTTCTGGGCTTTTCTTCATTGGGAGATTTTTTATTTCTGATTCAATTCCCTTACTAGTAATAGGTCTATTTAGATTTTCTATTTGTTCTTGATTCAGTCTTGGTAAGTTGAATGTTTCTAACAATTTTTCCATTTATTCTAGGTTTTCCAGTTTGTTGTGTAGAATTGTTCATAGTAGCTTCTTATGATTCTTTTGTAATATCCTAAGTGTCCATTGTAATGTTTCCTTCTTCATTTATAATTTTGTTGATTTGGCTCCTTTCTTTTTCCCTTGGTTAGTCTAGCTAAGGGCTTGCCAATTTGGTTTCATTTCAAAGGACTAACTCTTAGTTCATCTTCTCCCTTGTTTTTCTGTTCTCCATTTTATTTATTTTTGCTCTGATCTTTATTTTTTCCCTTTCTTCTACTAACTTTGGGCTTAGTATGTTCATTTTCTAGTTCCTTAAGGTGTAGAGTTGGATTGTTTGTTTTGTACCTCTCTTGCTTCTTACTGTAGGTGTTTGTTGCTATGAACTTTCCTCTTGGAACTGTGTTTGCTGGACCTTACTAGTTCTGGCATGTTGTATTTCCATTGTCATTTCTCTCAATAAACTTTTTAATCTCCCCTTTAATTTCTTCTTTGATCCATTGGTTGTTCAGAAGAGTGTTTTTTTAAAATTTCCATGTGTTTGGCAATTTTCTAATTTTCCTCTTGTTAATGATTCTGGTTTTATGCCATTGTGTCCAGAGAAGGTTCTTGGTATGATTTCAGTCTTCTTGAATTTTCTAAGACTTATTCTGTGGCCTAACATATGGTCTTTCCTAGAAAATGTTTCACGTGTGCTTGAGAAAAATGTGTATTGTACTTTTATTGGACAAGCTGTTCTGTATATGTTTTTTAGGTCCATTTGGTCTATACTGTTGTTCAAATGCACTTTTTCCTTTACGTATTCATTGTCTGGATGCTCTGTCTGTTTTTGGGAATGAAGTATTGAAGTTCACAACTCTTACAATATTAAAGTTTATTTCTTCTTTTAGCTCTGTTAGTTTTATATATTTAGATGCTCCAGTGTTGGTCACCTAAATATTTAAAACTGTTATATCTTCTTGGCACATTGATCAAATTATCATTATATAATGATCTTTTTTGACTTCTCTTTTTTTCTAGTTACTTTTAAAGTTCATTTTGTCTGGTATGAATTTACTCATGCTTTTTTTGTTTACTATTTGCTTAAAATATGTTTTTCTAGCCCTTCAGTCTCAGGATCTGTGTGTCTTTAAGGTTAAAGTGAGTCTCTTGTAGTATATTGTTACATCTTGTTTTTTTAAATTTATTATGCTATTTTATGTCTTTTAATTGAAAAATTTTATGTATTTATATTTAAAGTTATTATTGATAATAAACTTTACTATTAGTATTTTGTTAATTTTCTGGTTGTTTTATAGATTTGTTGTTTCTTTTTTCTCATCCTTTTGTATTTTTGTGTGTTTTAATGTCCTTTGGTATCGGTATGGTTTTATTTCTTTGTTTTTTTTGTGTTCTTTTGTATAATTACTACATGGTTTTTCCTTGTGGTTATTATGAGGCTTATATAAAGTAGCTTAAACTTATAATACCTATTTTAAACTGACAACTTCAATAGAATTCATAAACTCTACACTTTTATTTCTCTGTGTCACAGTTTTGGTTATTGATGTTACAATTTAATGTTTTTTATATGGTGTAACTAATAACACATTATTCTAGATGTAGTTATGTTGGCTATGTTCATTCATTTTTTTAAAATTTGTAAATTAGAATTCTAAGTGAATTCTGTACCACTGTTACTATATTATAGAATCTAATGATGACTGAATGTTTACCATTATCAGTGAGATTTACTCTACCTTTTTAATATTTTTATAATGTTAATTACCTTTCTTTTACCTTCACTCAAAGAACTCCCTTCTGCATTTCCTGTAAGGCAGGTCTGGTGCTAATAAACTCTCTCCTTTTTTTTTTTTTTTTGTAGTTTGTTTTGTTTTGTTTGTTTGTTTGGTAGAGAAGTCTTTATCCCTTCTTTGTTTTGATTGGCAGCTTTGCTGAGTCTAGAATTTGTGGTTGACATTTACTTACTTTATATATTTTGAATATGTCATCCTGTTCTCTCCTACCCTGAAAAGTTTCTTTTGGAAAATCTACTGGTAGTCTATGGAGGTTCCTTTTTATGTAACTTTTTTCTTTCTTTTGCTACTTTTAAAAATGTTTTCTTTCTTTGACTTTGACAATTAAGTTATAATGTATCTTGGTGTAGCTATATCAAAGTTCAATCTATTTGGTATCTTTTGGACCTTGCGGATCTGAATGACCATTTATTTTCCCTGATTGGAAAGTTTTCACATATTAATTGCTTTATATATACTTTACATCCTTTCTGCTTTCTCTTCTTCTGGAATTCCCATAATGGATATTTTTTTGTTATTGTCTTGGTTGTTGGTGGTGTGTGCTGTAATCTTATAGGCTTCCTCGACTTTCTTTCATTCTTTTTTCTTTTTGTTCCTGTGAGTGGGTAAATTTTAATGTCCTGTTTTCCAGATAACTGAATTATTGTTCTACAGGATCAAGCCTACTTTTGAAACTCTCTATTGTGTTTTATTGTTCACTTATTTTGTTGTATTTTGATGGTTGCTGTTTTCTATCAAATTTTTCATTTTGGTCATGCATTGCTTTCCTAATTTCACTTAGGTATCTGTCTGTTTTCTTGTATTTCTCTAAAGTTCCTTAAGAGGATTGTTCTGAAATCTTTGTCGGACAGTTCATAGATAACCCATTTCTTTAGGGTTAGTTATTGGAGCTTTATTACTTTTCTTGGGTGGTATAATGTTTACCTGATTTTTGGTAATCCCTGATTCATCAGGTCTGTATCTGTGTACTTGAGTAATTGTTCCCCTCCTTTAGAATTTACAGGTTTCCTTTGACAGAGACTGTTCATCACCAGGTAGGTCAGTTGGGTTTTGGGTTACCCTGTCATTGGGTAGGTGGGGCCTACTATTAGGGTCTATTTTGGGGTATTCCAGATCTGAAGATGGATATGGGAGTTGTGCTCCTGGCTGAGGACAGATGACTTGCTTTCCTACCCAAGTGAGGCTGTAGGATGTGCTCTGAAATTGCTTAGATTCTCTGTTAGGCCTAGTAGTTGGGATTGTATTATATTCAGTAGTTGAGAGGAATATGAATTAGCTTCCCTGTCCTTGCTGGGCAACAAGACCAGACTCAGGGCCCATACAGCTCATTGTTTGGGAAACTTGATCAGGTCAATAGTGTACCCTGCGTTCTTGGTCAGTTTTACTCTGTAGATGGGGGAAGCTACAGGTTGTGCTCTCTGTTAAAGTGCCAGTGAGCGTAAGGCTGTTGAAAGGGCTAGGCAGCTTTCCAAGTGCTGTGGTTAGGTTTCCTGGTCAGACAGGCTGAAGGCTGTATTCAGCATTGAGTAGGGCTATGAATTACAGTCTCTGCCTGGGCTCAGCAGGAGAAGTAACTCTAAAGCCCATAGAGCAATTTGTTTGTAGTTTTAAGCTCACATATTACCCCAGTTCCCTCACTGAACTCAGCCACTGGCTTTGTTCTGCCTCTTAGCC
The DNA here is from genome assembly GCF_008692635.1 of Crocuta crocuta. Taxonomy (NCBI): domain Eukaryota; kingdom Metazoa; phylum Chordata; class Mammalia; order Carnivora; family Hyaenidae; genus Crocuta; species Crocuta crocuta. The sequence goes on along the minus strand of NW_027531874.1, from coordinate 1,011,509 downwards.
TGAGCATTGCTGGGCCGCATAACTTCTAGGACTTATCACTGGACCTTCTGGTTAGATGGGGCTCTAAATACTCTCTACAACAGGTGGGGTCTGGGTTTCAGCCCCTTCCTTGGATGTGGGCAAACGGGCTATAGGGCCAGCAAAACTCCATGTTTGAGGATCTACATCAGCCATATCTGCACCCTACTGAGTTTCCTGGTCTGAGTGCATTCCCAACTTGGTCCTGTAGATGAATACATATGCTCGTTAAAGTTACTACTTGGCTACAGATATAAACTCAGTCTGCTAGGATCCATGTGCTGATTTTGGCAGGCCTCTCCCCACCTTCTTGGTCACAGTCCGATTCCTAGTGGTTGAGCCCCATAGATTCCCCCTGCATCTCCATAGTGCGAGATCAGAGTTATGGCTCTCACAAAGTGACCCACCGTGCTGGGGGCCAGGGATGTTGGTCCCCTACAAGCTCTCTTTTCCCACTAGAGGAACTGGAGACTCAGGGAAGGCCTCTCATGGTACTGTGCTGGCCTGGGGGAGGGAAAATGCAGTCAGTATGTAGCTTTTTCTCTTACCACTCTAATGCAGTCTGTCTCAGTCTCTGTGGTGCAGGGTAGGAAGGAATGCTTCAACCTCACTGCCATGAGCTAGAATTTTCAGTAGTATTAATAACCAGTATTTATTAAGTACATGCTATGCACTAGGCATTGTTCCTAGTCCTTTAGTTACATTCACTCAACTAATTCACAGATCTATGAGCTGTTATTATCTTTGATTTATAGGAGGGGAAAATGCGTTCATGGGTTGAGTGTTGTTAATAAGTTTAGAATCAGAAACCAAAAGGATGTGCTGTGTCCTTTGGAGTCGGAGCTCCAAATGCGTCATGATGAGCCATTAAAGGTAAAGGTGCTAATTAAAGGCAGCCATGATGAATTTCAGTGGGTAATGCAAGTTGATTTATACCATAATATTTTGGTGACTAAAGGCTTTCTGAAGTATCATACTTCAGCTGTGAATGTTGTAAGTGGGAATTAGGGTTTCTGAGATCTCTTTTCTGAGTTACTGAAGTAGTTGAGACTAAGAAGATAAATTAGAATTAGGTGTGAACAAAGCAAAATCCTTTTCTTTATTTTTAAACAACAGCCCTCATACAAGTCCTTGGGATTCTTCTGGGCACAGGAGATCTTAGCTTCTAGCCTTAAAATTGTTCTTTTGCTTGTAGATTAATAAGTCAAGAGTTTTTTTTTTTTTTAATCTGAAAATGTGCGCATAGACAGCTTCCTTGATAATTCTGACTGCTTCTCACTTTATCTGTGGCTACTTTATGGGGTTTCATAAAGATTCTAGAAGGGAAAGACAAGTACTTTTCTAAAGAATGGTTCCCACTGTAGAAAGTTCATCAGACTTGGATGTACGCACCATTCAAGGAGTTGAGGTAGGTGGGTAAAGCATGGTTGTGGAGGTATGTGTGGCACTGGGTTATTATAATAGTTGATTCCCTTCTGCACACATGGCAAACAAGGATTATTGAAGATCTTGGGTTGTATTTTATTGGTCTTTCTGGCCCTAGTTCCTGACATTAATGCTCATTTTGGGGACCTGAATATAAACATGGCAGTGAGTACCTGGCTGGTGTGTTATCTGCTTGGTTTTGTTTGTTTGTTTGTTTTTTATTTTTAATGTTTTACTGATTTGTTTGTTTGTTTATTTACTTACTTACTTAGTTACTTACTTACTTACAAGGTGAGTTCTACACCCAGTATGGCTTGAACTTATGGCCCTGAAATCAAGACTTGCATGTTCTACAGACTGAACCAGCCAGGCACCCTTGGAATCTTCTTGTTAAGAGAGAAAAATCTGCCCAGGATTTCTTGGGACAGATTTCTCATCACTTAGGTCACCCTGTTCATGCCACATTTATTTTACTTATATAAATAGAATCACATATGCAAGGAAGATTAGACACTACCGTAAGGCTTTGCACCATGATATACATCCCCTCTTCTTCCCCAGGAAAGCACTGCATGATTAAAAACATTTGGGGGGGGGGGGGTCAAGAGAGGAGATGTTCAGATGGTCATTATCTCTGATGCTCTGGATTGATTTTTGATAATTTTCTCCCTGAACAGAGTAGTTTTCAACCTCACATTTCCTGTGCTCATTTGGACATACAGTAGCAGAAGGCTGAAGAGAGTCTCTGACCCACAACTAAAATCTGTGTTCTCTTGTCACTTCATCACATTAGTTCTGGTGTCATTTTGTTTTCCCCTCAAAATAAATCACTGTTAAGCAATTCTTTATAAAGTAGCCCACACATTTATCACACCACCATGATCTGAACCCATTTAGGGAATTTTAAGGTCCAGCTGGTCATGTTGCTGGCCTAGCAAGTCTGACTTTCTCACATTACATCTCTCTTCACTATCAGTTCTACTGTTAATCCTTCAGAACAGAGAATTGAGGCTTTGCTACTTAGGGGCTTGGAAATAATCCTGTAAAACACAATAGGATCACAAGGGGAGGAAGAGGTTTTAAATTTTCCAAGTTAACAGAGGATGTGAAGTTTGATAGGAAAGGGCAGACAAATTGAGGAAAAATCAGAAATAATGATAAAATATCCTCAGAACTTGAGCTTCTGTGATTCATTTGCCTCATGTTCAGTTTGTTATGAGATTTATTGAAAGAAACAATGGGCTTTTTGCATAAATCAGTCATACCAACCATTAAATATAAAATACAGTTTTAGTCATATTTTTGAACATTTTCTACGAGCTTGGTATTCTTACTCCACACTTTATGTACAGTGTCTTATAATCCTCCATATAGGTCTATATGGTCAGTAGTATTATCATTTCCACTATCATTCCAATGATATTTGAAGATTAGGGGACTTAAATAATTTGACTGAAGTCATAGGCTGGGAAACAAACTCCGGACACTTTAATCTTTATATGAGAATACTATTTTTTTACAAAGGATGTTTTGGCATTATATATTTTTTTTCTTTAGTGCTTTTGAGATTTTATAATTAAGAAAGTAGTTATTTTATCTAAATTTAGAAGTCATCATGGGGTGCCTGGGTGGCTCAGTTGGTTGGGCATCCAACTTCGACTCAGGTCATGATCTCACAGTTAGTAGGTTTGAGCCCCACATCGGGTTCTGTGCTTGACAGCTCAAAGCCTGTTTCAGATTCTGTGTTTCCCTCTCTCTCTCTGAACCTCCCCCACTCATGCTCTGTCTCTCTCTGTCTCAAAAATAAATAAACATTAAAAAAAAAGTCATCAAGCAAACAGGTAAACTTGCTACATTATTTCATTTATGATGTTTATTTTATTTTAAAAGTAAATAGTAATTTTTGTTTACATTTGAGGGTATTCTAGAAATCAAAGACTGGCTTCACTATATTAATATTAATTATTGATTTTCTTTATTGTGGTTTTGGGGAATAAAATAATAGACTATTGTATTAATTCAGACATCATATGCTAACCTTAGAGTAATTGCTTTTGGAATTTTAGATTAAGACTAAACACATAATTCCAAAAGTAACATGAGTATGTCCGTCAATATCTTGTTTGAAGATCTTACAGTGAGTACAGTAGCTTTTAAACTTCTTTTACTATAATGCCAAAAAAAACCATTCTTTTGGATACATGCATACAATTATACATAAGACTAACATTTTAGAAAATACTGATTACCCTTAGGGAGGGAGGCAAACCGTGAGAGACTCTTGAATGCCTAGAACAAACTGAAGGCAGATGGGAGTGGGGGGGAGGGGAAGGAGGGTGATGGGCATGGAGGAGGGCATTTGTGGGGATGAGCACTGGGTGTTATATGGAAACCAACTTGAGAATAAACTATTAAAAAAATAAAAGTAATATAAAACAGAAAAAAAAAATATTGATTACCCTTAATATAATCAGTGCTCACTCATATTATGTGTTGTATCCCATTTCAAAATATATGCTGGTCCTTACCCACCATGTTGATTTTATAAATCTACAGTCATGATCTGCAATTTGTAGTTTGTTCAGGTGTAGTGTGGTAGGTAAAAAATGAGGTGGTTTTTCTTTCAAAAACCTGGGTTCGGTCCCTACCAGATACATACTAGTTATGTCTCATCTATCAATCAATCAAATGGTGATACTCACTATTTCTCTAGGAGGTTGCAAGTCTGGGTACTTAGTAGACACTCAGTAAATGTCCATTTCTTTGCCTTTAGAGTTTTACTTTTGTCTTTAATTATCATTCCGTAGAATGGCAGAAAATGTCTTTTTGTTTGGGCATTCTAGCTTGCTGTTGGATTTTTATACTATTTGTGATTTTATTATGTTTTTCATATCTTGGCCTTAAAACATAAAAACCAATAAAAATAAAAAGTAGCAACATATATCTTGTAGCAATCTTAACAGATCAATGTTAAGTAATCCAGAAACCAGAACAGAATCTAGGGGCTCATTAATTTTTAGGTGTCACAAATGGAAATGACTACTTGTATTGGTTAGTTATTTTTTATGAACATCTTTTGTAACATCTCCCAAGACATTTTTTTTCTTGGGCTCCATTCTTTTTAACCTTCCTGGCTCATTTTTTGAGGAGGTGCCAGCAAGGTCTTTCTCAGTCACGTCTTTAATCATGTTATTTCCCACCTCATCAGCCTTCACTGGCTCAGTACTATATTTCATATTTGTCATATGCTCCTCAGCCTGATTTGGAGCCTTCGTGAAACAAGACTAGCCTACCTTTGGAGTTTTATTTCCCTTCCAGTCTCTACTTTATACATATTGCTCTGATCAAACAAGATGGCCTGTCTTTCCCCAAATGGATCTCACAACTTCTAGTATGTGTGCCTTTCCTTATTTTTTTACCTGGGATATCCTTCTCTTAGTCCATCTCTACTCATTAATAATCATGCTCCTGTTTTCAAATTCCATGTCAAAGCTGCCTGTTACATTGTGATTATTCTAACTGATTCCACATTCACTCCCATATTATTCCATTGACACTGATTTTTTGAAGCTCCCTCCTAGGGCCAGCTTTCTTTCTTTCTTTTCTTTTCTAACTCCCCTACCCTTCCCACCCCTCTGTCTCTTCATCCCTCCTTCCTTCTTTTACTTCCTTCTTTCCTTTCTTTTTAATCTTTTAATCCCAACTTTATCTGTAGCTGTGTTAATTTTGTTGTGTATAAACACATTTGAAATAAAGGAAATGGATATACTCCTAGAAAAATATAACCTCCCAACTTTAAAAAAAAAATTCATTTTCTTTCTGGCTTTAATGAGATATGATTGACATATAACATTGTGTAAATTTAAGGTGTACAATGTGTCGATTTGGTACACTTATATATTGCAATATATTACCAGTGTAGTGTTAAACTAACACCTCCATCCCATCACATAATTACCATTTCTTTTTTGTGACAAGAACATTTAAGATTTACTGTCTTAACACTTTCCAAGTATATAATATAGTATTGCCAGCTATAATCACAGTGCTATGTATTAGATCCTGAGGACTTGATCATCTTCTAGTCTCTGGTTCTGTGAGTTTAGCTTTTTTAGATTTTGCATATATAAGTGATATACAACATTTATCTTCCTCTGATTTATGTCATAGTGTTTAAGCCTTTTTTTCTTCATATGTCATGGCATATACAATCTGTCTCAAGTTGGAAATATTTCATGGGTCCCATATAGGTGACTGGAGGAGAGGTTTTATCCCTGAAGATAATTCAGAGAAATCATAGTAGGACTAATAGCAATTCTGTAACTTAGCTTTCAACACATACACTGTTTTTGGGCTATATTGTAAAATCCAGTTTGTATAACTCTTATGAGGCTTGATAAATGGACTTAATAATTATCAGATGATGAAATTAAATGAGTCAGTGAATGTTATTATCTCTCCTTCCACATAACTGTATGCCTTAAGACAGTTCTAATATTAGGCATTTATCATGTATTATGTATTAATAACAAAAATAAAGGACAAATTTAATTTTCTGTGAAATATATATTTAATATATTGGCACCTTTGGGTGCTAATTAAACATTACACCCCTTCCTCCAGTGATTTAAAAAACAGTTTTGTAGTGCCTATAGAGTAAGTTTATTAATTTTCTTATTGCAGTGTCAAGTACTAAAGTATTATAGATTTTCTTCGATTCTACTGAGTTAGGTATATTTTATTGATTCTGCTCTAATCTGAGAGATTTATGTCTGTGATTCAGAGTGAACTGGGAAGATTCCACATTATATCAAACTTTGGAGTCAACCATTAGATTAGTATATTAATGTTTTGTCTGCCTTAGTATGGCTGTCAAGTTTGGTTAAAGAGTACTAGTATTGTAAAAATCCCAAAATAGTATACAGTGGTTTTATGTTGCCACACCCCATGAGGGATGTCCACCTTGCCTTTGGTTGTTTTTATGCATAACACAGAATTCTTATCATGGCAACTTCAGTGGCAATCTTTAGTTTGTAGAGGGATCTATTGAGAAGTGTGTCACTTGAACCTAAATTAACATACTGTGATGAATGTATATATGTATAAATACTTCAGATGCCCCCCAGAGTTACTGCTGTACTTTAAAAGCACTTTCAGTTTTATATGATGAAGATAGAGATCTTCGCAGTTAGAAAGTATTATTGCCCTAGACCATGAGAAGTATTGCTTGAAATTCTGTAGCTCTAGGTGATGTCTTTAAAACAGTATGCTATGTAGATGCTATAGTACATCATGTGTATTTTTTAAATCTATACTTAGGAATACAGTTAAGCTCCCCTTTTTCTTAAAGAACAGTGTAGGGTCCCAGGGAAGGCTGCCCCAAAATGTGCACTTTGGCATAAAGATTATTTCGAATTATAAGTAATAAAAACCCAGCAGATTCAAGAAATGTACTCTGCCTTTTAAAATAAATTTCTTTATAGTAGGGATATTTTAAACTAAAATTAGAGTCAAAAGATTTTTATCTATATAAAGTGTTTCAATAAAAACCTTCTAATTCAATCTTGGCTTCTGTTATCCTTGAATGTTGGTTTTTCACAGATCATCTGTAGGAGGGACTAGGGGAAATTTGGTCCCCTTTTCCTATGAAGGAAGGGTAGTAAATAAGTGATTAACCTTTTAAACATCTCTCTGAATTTTGTAGGGTCTTTTACAAGTTAGGGTAAAAGAGCTTATACCTTTAAAAGATCTTGCTGCTGTCCAAGAGAAACCAATTCTTTTGCAGTGGGGCATCTAGGATACACCTGAACATGAATGCCTGAAGCTGGCAGAGCCTGATTATCAATGCCTGAAAGGTAGGCACAAAGCAAGCCGATTGCTATTCTCAGGTGCTTTTGTTAAATTTATTTCCTGGCTTTCAGCATTTCCATGAGCAGCCTGTACACTTTGAACTTAGAGATTAGGCCTGAGTGCTCCTTGTAACTCTAATAGGGAAAGGTAAATTAAAACAGACAAATGGGGCCAGATTTTAAGGGAAATTTACATTGGATGTGGACATTTGTTTCTAAATCTTAATGTCTGATTTTATCTTGTCAAGGAAGTCCCTAAGGCTAGCCATTATACTACTAAGACAACTGAAGGCTCTCTAAAAAAAAAAAAAAGTTTTCTTTTAAATGTGGCCAACTTAAAGGATCCATTGTCTGGCCATTGTTGAGTAGGATCTAATAGTGACTCAAACCAGTAAGCCTTAATGGGTTAACCAAAGATCCAAAGGAGACATAGGTGATATAGCCCCATGATCCCAAGTCTGCTTCCAAAATTAATCTAAGAAAGTAAAGACCTTTCTTGCACAGACAGCGATGGTGTGGTGAAAATGGTGTCTCTAGTCTCCCACAAAATTGTGAGATGGCTCCAGTCACAAGTCCTCTAATCTGTGACACCAGGTAGACAGTACAGGAATGGGACTTTCCAGTACTATTAAGCAACAAAGTTTGATATGACAAAGGTTCCTATGGGCTGAAACCTCTCATGACAAGCCCCCTGAGAGCTGGAATGGATGTACAGAGAGAGAGAGAGAGAGGAGAGAGAGAAAGAGAGACAGAGAGAAGAGAGAGTTAAAAAGATGCCTAGTCTATTTGGCCACCACAGTACACCCCCTGATGGTAGAGACCAAAGAGAATATTCTCGTTGGTCACAAAGCCAAGCTCTTAAGACATGGAACAAGACAGGGGGAATATATATGCACATCAACAGCCTTGGCCAAGCCTTGGGTCTCTTGGAGCCACACTAATACCTACGAGGGATAGGCTGCAGGGTTGGAGACTGGGTTGTTTTACAGCATACCTTGATGTATGGAAGTTTTCCTGAGGTTGGTGGGTGCCCTGGTGTCAATCTAACCCATTCTGGTGACCAGCTTAACCACTTACAGAAGTCTTTTTGAGGTAGAGAGAGAGCTCTCACAGCTCTTAAGTGCTCAATCTTGCCCACTAATTTTGTGGCTTTGGCTTCCAAGATGTCCCTTAGCAACAGCCTATGTCTCATGTGTACATTAAATGGACATAGACAAAAGATGCAAAGATCATATGTGGGAGGAAATGGATCAGCCACCAAATAGTACTCTACCAAATTTCACCGAAGAATCACTAGGCCTAGGGAACGAGTTCCACCAATATTTTCTTCTGCTAATCGAAATTTAGAAAGAGAGAAAAGGACTCTCACCCTTCTTGCTCTATAGGACTGCAGATAGAGATTCTGGGAGGCTGTATTACAATGGCAAGAAATCTCATCTTCTGCCAGCTGCTTATGAGATGTCCCAAGAATCTCTCGCAGTGGCAGCAGTGTCTGGGGTGAGCAGTGTCCAGCCAGTGAAAGCATCCTGCTGACTATGCCAACAGTCCAGGAGGAAGACCTACCTCTGCACTGTGGTCCCTGTAGCTGGACTTAGAATCAAAGTGACATTTAACAGGAGTAAATAAAATCTAGTAGGAGTATGTACAGGGAATCCACTCAGACATGAAATTCCAAAGACAACAAGGCAATATGAAGTTTATATCAGCTAAGGAAAGGGATAGGGGAGAAAACTCATTAGCAGGAAGTGAAAGTAGATGTTTGGAAAAACAGGGTTGCCCTTAAGATAAGTTCCTTTGGCGAAGTGTTAATAATTCTCTTCCTGTTGCAGGCACTTCTTTTCCATGTAAATTTGGGTAGTTATGGAGGAGGCAGAACACCTTTCTGCATCTGCTCAGTTTTTATCACTTTTTTATTTAAGTTTTTTTTTTAAATGGATATTTTAGTTCTGAGAGAGGGAGCATGAGAGAGAGAGAGAGGGAGGGAATGAGAGAGAGAAAATGAGAATGAGTGGGGGAGGGGCAGAGAGAAAGGGAGCTACAAAATCACCTCCAGGCTCTGAGCTGTCAGCAACATAGCTTCATGCATGGCTTAAGCCTGAGAAACCTGAGATCATACTCTGAGCCAAAGGCTGCCACTTAGCTGACTGAGCCACCCAGGCGCCCCTGGGTTTTTATCACTTTTAACTGGAAATAATCTTTATGCCAAAGCAGCACATTTGGGGGCAACCTGCTTTGGTCCCATACAACAGTAATGCTTATTAAATTTGTATAAATTGATGCAGTGAGTTTTCCCTGTAGTATAAAATTATTCTGGTGTTTAGTGAAATGGCAAGCACCAGGTTCTTTGTAGGTTACATTGTTGACTTACATGTTTTCACTTTGTCATGGTGACAACATAACAAGGGGCGTGACCCAGGCTAGTCCAGTAACTGGAAAGGGTTTCCACATGATTGTCAGGCAAACCTTTGAGTCTCAGTTCAAATTGAAAATGAGATGAAGTGGAGAAAGCCTTTTATTTTTTATGTTGTAAAGTAGAAGGACATATGCATGATTAGCATGGAGAAAATAATGAGTTGATTGATTCACATACATTTACCAGTTAATATCTACATAGCGCTAAGCACCATGCTGACTCATTATAAGCCCTTCACAAAACTGACATTACCCTTGAAGAAACATATACCATAGGGATTAGGAACATTCCCCCTGGAGCAAATCTCTAGGTTTAAGCTAAGTGAGTTCAGACAACTTTCTTAAACTATCTGTACCTCTGTTTCCTCATTTCCAAAATAGAGATAGAATAGGGAATTACTGCATAGAGTGGTTGTGGGAAACAAAGATACTAACTGTATGAAAGCATTTATATAATGGTGTTTTTAATAAGCAAGAAAATAATAATAAAAATACTGGCTAAATGTCAGTTGTTATTTGTAATGTATTCTAAGACTAATTCTTAACATAATTTTATTTCTTAACATTCTTAGAAAATTATGATCTCCCTATTTCCTTGCGTTCTTTGGAAATTTGAAATTGCAGATAGCTACACCCAGGTGTAAGATATGTTTTTCTGATTCTTCTTCCTTATTGGAAAAGCCTGTTTCCCAGGGATGGTCTGGTCATTAGTCTGCAGAACTTCCCCTGGGGATTATGTAGCAACTACTTCAAAGCCATCTCAGCTTGCACTTAATCATTTGAAACATCAAATAACTTGTTTGTTCATTTTATGCATGTTTTCTTATTGAGGAAATTAGTTAACCTAAAATGAGTATCAGCGGCTAATTTTCCTTGGTTTTTCCTCTTAAAGTAGTTCTCAAGCATGTTTATCTGGGAAGAGTGGGGCACTCTCCTATAGGTTTTAAGGATGTTTGAACTTGGGAACATTCTGTTTAACACTCTGTTTAACACAACACTCTATTTATGTCTATTTAATTTCTTAAAGCTCTCCCTCCTTTCCGTGCAGTTATCATTTTTCTTTTACATTAAGTGGACAAGATTTGTTTTTCCTCCTCTTTGAGGGAGGACCTTTATTATGCTATTTGTGTGTGTGTGTGTGTGTGTGTGTGTGTTGCTCTAGCCCACTGGCCACTGCTTCGTTGAAGAGGTAGTGATAAGTAAGATAAACTAAGTTTCTGTTCTCATGGGGATTTGAGTCTCATGGAAGAATACAGACAATAACAAGCAAATAAAACAAGTTAGTTTTGAAAGTATGATGAATAAAATGAAGGAGGAAAATGGGCCAAAGATGCAAGAAGAAGGGTTGTACTTTAGATGAAGTCACCAAGTGTGACCCCAGTGAAGAAGTGGTATGTGGGCAGAGACTGCAGTGATGAGCAGGAAACTACCTGGGCAAAGAAGATTCCAGGCAGAAGGAACAGCCAATGTTAGGGCTCCAAGGCAAGGAGGAACTTGGTGTGGGTGAGAATGAGTGTCATGACAAATTCATTTTTTTTTTCTTTCTGGATTCCAGGGGATATTTTCAAGATGTATGGGATATATACCAGGTTATAAAATAGAATTTATTTTTCCCCTTAGGACATTTACATTGTCAGGCTGGGGAGATTGAAGGGTTTGAGTGGGGTGGAAGGAGAAGAACATCAGCAACCCCAGCAGAAAGTTAATTGTGTAGAGTGTTAGCTGATCACTGATATGAACAAAAAATGATGGGGGGAGGTTAGGAGTATGGGGTGGGTGCGCTACAATTTAAAATAGTGAGGGTAAGGTAGCCCTCATAGAACAGGTGACATTTAAGCAAAATATTGAAGGATCTAGGAGAGTTAGCTACATGGGTATCTAGGAGAGGACATTGCCAGACATAGGTAAGAACTAGTGCAAAAGCCATTAGGTAGGATTAAGCCTAGTTTATTCATAAAGTCTCAGGGAATTGTCTGTGAACAGAACAGAGTGAGTGAGAGAGACAGAGAGTAGTGGAAAACAGGTTTGGATAGGTAATAAGTGGTATTTCATGTAAGGCCTTTAAACCACTGTCAGTATCTCAGTTTGACTCTGAATGAAATGAGATACCATCTGTGTGTGCATGTGGAGGAGGAAGTTAGGAGGCATGGGCTGCACTGAGGGGTTAAGGCAGGGATACCTGCCAGAAGAAGAATGTAGTAAGCCAGAGGACACAATCTGGTAGCTCATACACAGGGGGAGTGGGGATGGTAAGACTGTCAGACTCTGAATATATTTTAAAGGCTTCTGGAGGTGGAGAGTGAGAGAAAGAAGAGTCTGGGATGACTGAGTGTCTGTTCTTGAATAAGTAGATTAGTATGGGAAAGACTATGATTAGAGTAGGTTTGGACTGGGTGAGTTTTGGATATGTCAAGTGGGAGACATCTGTTAGACTTGGTGGTTAATGCTCCTTTGCTATGGGCAGTGCGTGTATCCCCACTCCTGACCTAGGCTTTAGCCAATGGGTCCTTAGAGGTGAGAAGAAATGTGGTATTTAGATGTGTTTACGAGGTTTGGCTTAGTTAGCCTCATGTGCTTCTGTCTTCGTTATGAGAAGAGCTTCCCCTGGGTAGCTGGTGACCTCCGACTTCGTTCCTCCCATATGAGTGAGTGCAAGAGAAGCAGATCTACCCCAGCTAAGTGCAACTAGACCTACAGCTTGAAGCTGCCTGCTGAGCCCACTTTAGATCTTCATACCCTTACTAACCTGCAGATCTATGCAGATTGATGGTTGGTTATAAGTCACTGAGTTTTAAGGCAACCTGTTTTGCAGACATTTTATGTCAGTAACTCACCAATAGTGCACCTAAACAGTGAAATGAAATTGGGAGTTGGATATAAGTTTCAGGAGTTGAGAAGAGGTCTGGCCTGGAGATAGAAATTTAGCAGTTATTGGCATATTGATGGTATTTAAAACTGCAGGATGAAATGAGATCACCGTGGGAGTGAATGTAGTAGAGAAGGTAACCACAGATTGCATTACTGCATCATTACAGAATGCCGGAAGAGGGCCAACAAGCAGAGAAAACTGCAAAGGAGCAACCAGTGAGGTAGAAGGAAAATAAGTTGCTATAAAATATTAAGTAGATAAAAACAGTATGGAGGAGGAGAAAGCGATAAACTGTGTCAAAGGCAGGGGACTACTAAGAATTGGTCCTTGTAATTGGTAACCTGGGGGCTCTTGTTGACCTTAATACATGCAGTTCACAGTCCTGGTGGAGGTGCAAGCTTGAATAGGAATGAGTTTAAATGTGAATTAATAAGGAGAGTAAATGGAGATAGTAAGATAACTTTCTGAGGAATTTTGTGGAAATAGGATATAAATGAGATTAAATAGTAGCCCCATCACAAAGGGAATGGAGACCAAGGTAAAGGTGTTGGGTTTTATTCTGAATGAGGTGGGAAGTATTTGAAGGGTTTAAATAGCAATCAGTTTGTCTTTAAATATTGTTCTGGCTGCTGTGTAGGGAAGAATGTGAGAAGAGCAGGTAAGAGGCTATTTCTGATTCTTAGATGAGAGACTGTGTTGGCTTCCACTGAGTTGCAGCAGTGGAGATGTAGAAAGTCCTGCATAAATTTTACAAGAAGGAAATTGTATTGGAAAGAGTGTGGAATCTTCCAGATTTTTAAGAAGTTTTTGGGACTGAATGAAAATCACAGTTGCACAAGAGAATAACTTTGTATAATTTATTTCTAGCTGTACCTTATGTGAATAGTACCTGCTTGAAGCAATATGATGTTATATTGGTTAATTTATTAAAATTTACATTCTGCCATTTTTCAAAATGGTAATCATTTGTCACCAGAAAAATGCATTCAGTCATTGTTTTCTCCCTAAAATTCCTTTCCACTCTGAACCATTCCAGTGACACTGGCTTATGTTGCTGGTAACATTAGAGACAGTTTCTGGTATAAATGTCTTTGTGTGAGTTTGTGTGGAAAATAACTTTTTTTTGAAAGGAAAATGTTCTATGATCTTTACTTGGGAAGAGAGATAAGCAACAATGAAACAGACTTTTACTTAGATAGATTTTGGTGTTGTATTTATATATTTACTAAGAATTGCTCCTATAGAAATGGTGAATAAAGTATTTTGCTAATGGTGCTTTCAGTGGAGATTCAAATGATTGTGATCTGTTTTTACACCACCACCGGCTAGAGGTTCCCATGGGAACCACCCCCAGTCCATGGGAAGAGTCAAATTTAACAAACAATAGAGAAAAGTCATTTAATCATCTTCTGTGTGATCCTTGAAAGAGCAAGAAATACAGAGGAAATTAAATCACTAGAATCTCTCTGTGTTTGGGACTGTCCAGGGAAAAAAGTTCTGCTCATGGTAAATAAATTTGGCAAAAAAACCTCATTGTCCCAAATCTGACAATAACAAAACATCTTCCATCATCTTCCTCTTTCTCAGCTCAAGTCCCTTTTCAAAATTTGAGTATTTTGGTATTTTAGACACTGGCATCTTGCCAGTCATTCTCATTTAACTGTTTTTGCCCTGAAAGGCTTGTTTCTAGAAAAACTTGGGATTTTAATACAGTGAGCTTTATACATAATCTTCTCGTTATGTTTAGGTCATTTAAAACCTGAATTCTCCATCTCTTCCTCTGTCCCTCACCCTATCTCTCTCCCCCTCCTCTTCCTCCTTCTTTCCCTCCCTCCCCTCTAATGCTTACCTGCCTGCATTAATTAATTCCTGTATAGCAATGCATATTTGTTTCAGACATCTGACTTATCTATCAGCTTCTGAAAGTGGAGGCTCTGTGTCTTTTATGGGAAAGTGGGACACCTGATTCCACAGGATATGCAAATACAGATTATTTGTACTTGCTATGTAATTTTGTGAGTTAGGGTCTCTAAGGATCAGCTTCTCAGAAGAGTGATGATAAGGATATAGGCCACCCTTACAATCTCTTAATTTGTGTCTACTAGGTTACTGATGGCCATTGACTCGAACAGATGGTCATTTGGAAGTGTCTTGGAGACCAGGTAGTCTTACGCTCCACTTGATGGGCACCTGACCTTCCTCTCCAGGTTCATTATCTTCTCACTCTCTCCCTTGTTCTCTACTGTGAAACCACATTGGCAACTCTCCTTGTGTTTGTGGTTTATTTCTCTTTAAAGGTCCCTCTGTAATCCCCACTCATCTTTATAATCTCAGTTTATGTGCCACTTCCTCAGAAAGTACCCGCCAGTCTACATTAGTTTTCCGTTTTGTTCCCTTGCTGCATCTTTACTTTTCTATCAAAATATTTACCTTAGTTAATAATTATGCTTTATAGATGAGGTCCTACAAAAGCAGGGAGGGCTGTTACACTTGGGTTTGCTTTTTCTCTTCCTCAGTGACAGATACTCCAAAATCACTTCCCTTAGAAGCATATATGTGAATTTCCCCATAAGGGTGGGCCAGTAGCATGGCTGACCCAGAAAGGGAATAATTGAGCCTAAGAACAAAATATTTGGTATCTTTGAGAGAAAATGTGGAATTTTAGATGATAGATGTCAGAACCATTCCTGCTCAGTGCTTCCATGACTTGCTGGGGCCCAGGAGGTGGCTGTTTTTTGGAATTAAAAACAACAACAACAACAACAACAACAACAAACAACTGAGCCATGGGAAATTTGGAAGCGCAAGTACTGGCCATCTTTGATGAACTAAGCATTCAAAAAATGAATTGTCTTCCACATGCCTGGTGGAACATGTACAATGATCTATAACCAGGAAAAGCCATTGCAGCAATGGCTTAACCCACCAAGCAGCATCCTTTAAATAGTGCCACCATGTGGCCATACTAAGCAATGGCAATGATTGGATACCTACTCCCTGGTTTGGATGTCCAAGGCTTCCTGTTCATTTGTATGTGAGGCATGAAGACAGAAATCAGAAGAGTAAGAAATATAACTGTATATGAACTCTGATTTAAAAAATTTTTTTAAATGTTTTATTTATTTCTGAGAGAGAGAGGCAGTGTGAGCAGGGGAGGGTCAGAGAGAGAAGGAGACACAGAATCTGAAGCAGGCTCTAGGCTCTAAGTTAGCTGTCAGCACAGAGCCTGACGCAGGGCTCGAACCTACAAACCGTGAGATCATGACCTGAGCCAAAGTTGGACGCTCAACCAACTGAGCCACCCAGATGCCGCTGAACTCTGATTTAGAGAATAATTTGTTTCCATTGGACTGTGAGATTCATTGTGGATTCTCAACACTTGTTTTATAGATGAGGAGATGGAGGCTAAGAGACTCAGTCAAGTACCTTATTATGGGATCACAGCATTAGGTGGTTATAGAGTTAGGATACGAATATGTGAGTCTTCTGGCCCAAGTTTTGGTAGTTCTGGGGTTGAACAGCTTCATGGAGAAAACTGGACAAATTGCTATGAAGTGTATTAAGTGGTCATGATCCATTCCCCCCTTAAGACAGCATATCATGGATATTTTGGAATAGTAAGTGTGTGTTCATGAGGTGCTTATTTTATAAGTCTCTCAGTCATTTTGGGGGGGTTATTAGAATCTCTCATCTCTATGTTTATACCTCCTCTTTACAGTTTTCCTAGTAGCCTTTCTCCTTTTCTTTCTGCCTGCCTCTTTGATGCATTTTTCTTTAAACACATTTTTTAATGTTTATTTATTTTTAAGAGAGAGACAGAGTGTGAGCAGGGGAGAGGAAGAGAGAGAGGGAGACACAGAATCCGAAGCAGGCTTTAGGCTCTGAGCTGCCAGCACAGAGCCCAATGCAGGGCTCGAATCCATGAACTGTGAGACCATGACGTGAATCAAAGTTGGACACTGAACCAGCTGAGCCACCCAGGCACCCCTGATGCATTTTTCTTACACCACTTTCTTGAATAGACTTTTTTATCTTAAAAAAATTAAATGTTTGTTTATTTATTTACTATTGTTTTTTAATGTTTATTTTTGAGACATAGAGAGACAGAGCATGAGCAGGGAAGGGGCAGAGAGAGAGAGGGAGACACAGAATCCGAAACAGACTCTGAGCTGTCAACACAGAGCCCAATGTGGGGCTCGAACTTACAAACCGTGAGATCATGACCTGAGCCGAAGTCGGATGCCCAACCGACTGAGCCACCCAGGTGCCCCTAAATGTTTGTTTATTTTAGAAGGAGAGAGATTTCTAAAGAACGAGTTTTGCTTTCTGATCTAAAATATCTTACACATGTACAAATGGAAGAAAATGTTTTAGAAGTGAGATAAGTGTGATAAGCACATATTAATATAATAAAACAGATTATGTTAGGCCTGGTGGATAAACAAAGAGAGAATGGTGTGGGAATAATGATGGCTTATTAGAGGAAGAGTGTTTTAAGATAGGAGATGTGAAGATACAGGTAAAAGATTTACACCCCAGAGAGAAATGAGACAGGTGGGGAAAAACAAGATATGTGTATTTATTGGGGTTGAGAGAAGAGAGTTGGTTAAGACTTGCTGGGATTAGTCAAAACCAGCTGAGGAAGGGACAGCTTAGGAAGGAATTTCTGGAATCAGTGGAACCTAAACTGCTAAAGGACTGGTGCATGATCATTAGAGAAGCTTATAAAATTGCAGACCCTTATGGGTGCAGCTGATTGGTAAGGAATCTTCATAGGTTTTGCGTGTATAAACTGAGGATTACCTCTGGAAAATAACATGAGACAATTTTGGAATAATTTCTGGCTTCAAAATCTGACTTTATTATATATTACCTCGGTGATTTTGGAAAAACTTTTTAAGATCTAAGGCTCATGTGTAAAAATTTTTTTTTCTGATGATAAAGTGAAATACCCAATAAGATATCCTAGGGCACTGCTGGTTCAGAGGAGGCATCCTATAAATGCTAGTTTTATATTTTAATATATAGTCAATCCAAATGGTAGTAACCATTAAGCTATGCTTTAGAATGAATGTTTTCAGTTGATCTTTACTTATTTAGTTCCTGACTTAGAAACTTTTCCCTTTGGGTTCTCTCAGAAATTAATAGTCTTTCATAGGTAGGTGTAGAATAAATCATTGTTTTCATTCAAGAGGCATGACTAAGCACACATTTACAATTAATCCCAGAAATCTATGAAAATGAATGAAAAGAACCCCAAATTATGGAGGATGATTTCATTTATACTGAAATTAGAGTAAAGCCTCAACTTCATACCCTAAATTATAAGGACTAGTGCTTGGATTCAATTTAGTAGAAGTTGCCAAGATTTAATTCACATGTTCTTTAATCTTGGGCATGCTGTACTACGTGGGAAATGAAAATGTTTGAAGAGCTTTCTAACAGCCCTGGTAAGTAGGACAGAGTGGTCAAGTTACACATCGAATTTTATGTTCCAGAAAATGGAGGTTATAACAAAAAGGCCAGCAAAGGGGGTATGTTGTTTTCCAAAAGTATTAATGTAAGAAGTGTAGACACGTTTCCAGAAGTCTACTGTCCTTCATTATTTCTCCATTAATATTTTAGTCCATACATAGTCAATGTTTCTTAAAATACAGTTCATAAATAATAAAGAAATAAAAGCTTTATTTAACAATTTCTTACCATACAAATGTAGTTGTGGTCTTAACAACTACTGAAAGAATTATGAAGGATAAATGGAGCTGTTGTACCAAAGACAACCATCAGAAATGTTTGATTCTTAGGTGAAAATGGCTGGACAGATTATCCTCATTTTCTTTTCTGTTCCACATGTGAATAGAGCCTAAACTCTTTGTGGAGTGAATCATCACTGTTACAGGGAAGTGAAAATGTCCATGCCAGCAGGGGCCACAAAGAGCATCGGACGATCTAAATATGAGAATCAGGCTAGTTATAGAATATATGAATGGCTGAGTCTGCAGAGGCTGGGCGTCTGCTGCAGAGGTAGGTATGTGTGGCTGATTAGTGCTAGTCCTTTCCTGCCATTTGTGCACTTGAGGTCATTGTTTCTTAAAATCTTCAACAGAATCAAGGCATCTTTTGGCTTTTCTTTTTTTGATTGTTATTGTTATTCTTTTTGTTATTGAAGAGGTTAAATCTCCAGATTTAAAAATGTGGGGAACCAGCCCAACATTCTTGATAAAGCATAAGACAGTATAGGGAGCACTATGCAGGCTAGATAGGACATTTCTGTGAGCTAAATTTGGCCCATAGGCTTTCAGCTTCTGAGCCTAATGTATGATGAGGGAATCCTGAGAGGCAGAGGGTAAAGTAGGGATGAAGTCTCAGATCACTGTCAGCAATCCTGGCATCACGCCTACAAAATTTCCTGGAGTGCTGATTAACTGTCTTAGCATGAGACAAAATTTGATCAGGGAGTAGGTTGTATAAGAGTGATGCTCCACAATTGATACTTTTAACAAGGATCTTTCTACTAAGACTTTTGCTCCTCAGTATAAACACACTGCTTTCATGAATTTGAATTTTTTTTTGGCTTTTAAAAGAAAATAGTAATTTTTAGCATATCCCCAAACCTTACCATGTCTATGTCTTCTTAACTCATCCTTGTGAACATTCTTAATATTAAAAAATACATATGTGTATATATACTTATATATACATGTAAATAAAGAAATCAGAACAGAACACAAAATCATTAGGCATATTTTGCCTTCTCTTGTCCTAACTTACCTTAGGTTCTTTATGAAGCTTTTCTTACACAAGCCAGTTTTACCTGAGCACTGGGAAATTGCAGTGGTCTCAGAGCAGTAGGAAATGATACAAAAGTCAACAGAAGGTTGGTTTTGAGACTGTCCTCATGAAAGATATCCAATTTCTCTGCCCTGAGGATTTCATATTAAATGGATTATCTATCTGCCAGGCACTTTCAACCTTCCCCCTTCATTGCCTTTCTCTGAGGACTATTGACGCATTCTATTTTGTGATGTGAGACATTTTTTTGTAGGTGATTTGTAGAATATGAGATTTATAAGCCATTAAAATACCCTATTTCATTCTTAAAGCAGTGTTTGAATGGATTATGTTTGTCCTACTACTATCTTTTTTTTTTGTTTTTGAATCTGAACAATAATATGGTCAGTTTGACAGCCTTTTTTTTTTTTTAACATTTAGTTTAATTCTTTGACAAACCTTTACCCACATTTGTGTTTAACCTTGGACCACCTGCCCTGGCTGGTATGTGATTTGCTATTAGGAAATACATATTTCTTTTTCACTGTTATTGAACTTCACAGCTCACCCAGACTCTTACTTTTCTTTTCTCTGCTTTCCCCTCTGTCTTTCTAATATATTATGCTACTATTGATAAAGTTATTGAAAAATAATAGTCTAGTTAAATGCATAGGTACCTAGATACCTAATTTGCTTGTGGAAAAACTAAAGTAGGATGGGAAGGACATGATACTAAATTGTAATTTAAAATTTTTAACATTGAGGGGCGCCTGGCTGGCTCAGTCAGTAAAGCGTGCAACTCTTGATTTTAGGGTTGTGGTTTCAAGCCCCATGTTGAGTGTAGAGATTACTTAAAAATAAAATCTTTAGAAAAATAAAATTTGTATCACTGACCATCAATCTCATGGTGTTCTCTCAATGACTCTATAAATGTATGTTTTCTTGATTGTTATCAGCGGAGTGCAATTTGGCAATCAGTTGGTCTAAAACCATCGTTTTACTGAAAAGGCAACTGTGAAATAAGTAGGAGAGCTATCTTGGCCAAGGTCATTCAAATGCTGGTGTTAGAATCAGGAGATAGCACTGCATAATAGTTAAGAGCTTAGGATATGAAGGCAGACAAAACTGGGTTGTGTCCTGTTTGGGTGACCAAATATTAATTATCTTGCTGTGACTTCAGGCAAGTCAAATAACTTTTCCGAGGTGCAGTTTCAACAATTTTGAAATGGAGGTAACAATAATATTTGCTTCGAAGGGTTGTGATGAGGAGTAAGGAATAGAATCCATGCCAGCTGCATGACAGTGACTTGCCCTTAGCAAGTCCTCAGTGAGTTGTTACTGTCACCAGTATATATCACCAACTCCATATTCTGACCAGTAGCGAGGATGATTTTATCACTCAATTCTAGCAATGCTTCCATACTGGCTGAAGGCTTTCTTGAGGCCTTTCAGACTTCTTCCATAGATGCTTAATGTATGTTACCTATTTTTTAGATTGTCTTATGTGGTTCAGCAGTGTATATGGGTGTATATTATTAAGTCTGCATCCCCCCTTTCCATTTTTCACATTTGATTCATAACTTCATTCCGTATGTAATGAGCACCTTCCTTCTCTGTACATAGTTTTGTGCTTATATCTGATCATATATATATATATAGTTGTGAATGACTGCACAATAGCTATCCCCACAGAGCTTATGGTTTGGGGTGGAGGAATAGACTGTAAACAATTGTACTTTATTTATGGTTGTGTAGTAAGTAATAAAAATGAGTATCTAGTACTATGAGTGAGTAAAAGAGGCGGACAATGTGGAAGTCTGTAGGGTGAATAGGTCTTAGGGAGGCATTTAGACAGAAAACTTTGGTTTTTAAAAAAAAAAAATTTTGTTTATGTTTGAGAGCGAGAGAGAGAATGAGTGGGGGAGGAACAGAGAGAGAGGGAGACACAGAATCTGAACAGGCTCCAGGCTCTGAGCTGTCAGCACAGAGCATGATGTAAAGTACAAACCCACAACCTGAGCTGAAGTCGGACACTCAACCGACTGAACCACCCAGGCGCCCCAAAAGCTGGGTGTTTTGAAGAGACCCTGCAGAAGTACAGGGATGGAAAAACACTCTAGGAATGGATAGAAATTCATTATGGCTGAAGCAAGTAGATGATGGGGGTGGTAACTGGAGAGGAAGGAGCCTAGATTATGAATTTTTAGGCTTGCTAAGTTTTCTGAAGGTTATTGGAAGATTATAAGCATAAAATGCTGTGGCTGAATATTTTAAAGGGTCATTTTAGCACTCATGAAGAATAGGTTGAGGGAAGAAGATGAGGAAGAGAGCTATTTGGGATAGAGGGTGACTTGTAATGAGGTGGGAAGAGTAGGGATAGAGAGAGATCTGAGAGATGCACGGAAGGCAGAGTGAAGAATCTGGCTTTGTAGTTGGCATGTTGGCAGAGGTGGGAACAGGTGCACAGCGTTGACTGAAATGATGGACTGCACTGTAGAGTGTTTAGGAAGAATATACTTCTGCTCTGTGTTTCTCCTTTCCTCTGACACTACTACACATTCCAAATACGTCTCCACCAAATATATGGGGCTTTTCCCTACACTAGGCATATGTCTGGCATATTCCACACCAGTGGAATATCCCACAATTAATTTCTGACACCAGCCAGAGTCAGCACAGACCCTACAGGTTAAGGGCTCAATTCTGCAAGTCTGTCCCCTACATCAGACACCAAACGCAAGGAGTGGGTCCCCAGGTTACCTACAACTTCTTTCCAGTTTGGTGTAATTCACAGGTTCCCCGTAGTTCCCCTCCTTGGATTTGGTCATTTGCTAGAATAGCTCCCAGAACTCAGTGACATACTTATTTACATTTACCTGTTTAGTGTATAATAAAGGATATGATAAAGGCATGGATGAACAGGTTAAATAAAGAGAAACAGGGCAGAATCTGAAGGGCCCTGATTGCAAAGCTTCTTTCCCCATGGAGTGGGGTTGTGTCACCCTCCCGGCTTGGGGGTTGTGTTCACTGACTTGGAAGTTCTTCCAAACCCTATACTTCTGGTATTTGTATGGAGGCTTCATCATGTAGACATGTTCAATCTTTGACTCAGTCTCTAGGCCCTCTTTTCTCTCTTGAAGATAGGGGTTGCGGCTGAAAGTTTCAAGTTGCTAATAATGGCCTGGTGTTTTTGGTGACCAGACCCCATTCAGGAGCTGTTCATTAGACTACCAAGGAATGCCTGATGGGGAGTCAGGGGGGAGGGAAGACACTCATATGATCTAGGACATTTAGGACCTCTGTGTCAGGAACCAGTGTTAAAGACCAAAAATTAGAGCAAAAGATACTCCTAGTACTCTTATAATTGGGAAATTACAAGAGTTAGAGCAGGTCTGTGGCAGGAACCATATACCAAATGTATATTTCTTTTTTTTTTAATTTTTTTAATGTTTTATGTATTTCTAGGAGAGAGAGAGACAGCATGAGCAGGGGAGGGTCAGAGAGAGAGGGAGTCACAGACTCTGAAACAGGCTCCAGGCTCTGAGCTGGCAGTCAGCACAGAGCCCGACGCGGGGCTTGAACCCACGAACTGTGAGATCATGACTTAAGCGAAAGTCGGACGCTTAACTGACTAAGCCACCCAGGCGCCCCACCAAATGTATATTTCTTATTATAAATCACAACATCACAAAGAGAGAAGTGGAAAGAAGACCCTAAGTCATGATTAGAATAGAATATATTCCTATATCAAATATGTTAAGTAATAAGGCCATCAAATACAAGGAATTCATATAGTTGTACGTTGTGAGGGTTGTCTATGTTAATCAGAATTGAAGTAGTCTTGTTTCTTGTTGTTTTGATAGGTACAGTGTTCTTCATTTACAGTAATCCCAGAAACTACTTAGGTCAACTAAATTAACCACCTTTTTAAAAAAGTTTATTTACTTGGAGAGAGAGCAAGAGCAAATTGGGAAGGTCAGAGAGAGAGGGAGAGAGAGACTCTGTGTGGACAGCAGAGCTCAAATTCATGAATGATGATCTCGTGATCCTATGCAATGTGAGATTATGACCCGAGCTGAAATTGAGTTGGATGCTTAACTGACTGAGCCACCCAAATGCCCTTAAATTAATCACTTTTTAATTGAAACCTGGAATAGCCTGTCTCAGTTCTTTGGTATAAATTGATTGATTAGAATGTTTGCATCTGAAATTAAGCTAAAACCACTGCATTTTGTACATAAGATACTGATCATGCATCTGTACCAGTATCTCAAATACTTTATTTTTTGTTTAGTTTTATTCTTTTTCAGTGTGAATCTAAGCATCAGACTAAATGTAGTGTAGGTGTGAATGAAGGCAAAATAAAATACCACGTAATTTAGTCTAGTTTTCTTATATACATTGTGTTCATTTCAGCATATTATGATTGAACTTGATTTGCACATGAATTATTCATTTTTGTTCATTGCCTTGAGGTTCCTATCTGATTGAGAATTAAGTGTTCAAAATTCTGTTCAGTGTATTGAAAAATACTCACTTTTAATGTTCACATAATGTACACATGTATGTATACTTGAATGTTTAAAAAAAAATTAAAAATACTTTTATTGTGAAAAAATTTGAGCATTAGACCATGCTGGCACTTTAACCAGTATTTTGTTGTTTTATTTTGGACTTTCTTTCTTAACTTTCTACAACATAATGTAATAGGGAAGACTGTGCCCCACACCTGGGAAATGATTAAAGGTCCCCATATACTTGAAATTTTGAGGTGTGTCCAAGGCTACTGTTCATGCAAAAAAGAAGTGTAGGTGAGTTGTTGTGACCTGTTTATTGACTTCATGCTATATGCCATGCCCAGGGAATGGTGAAAGATGCTCTTGCTATCTACTGGCCACAGGACCTGTCACAGTCTGTACCACGGTTGTTTTGAGAAAGTTTAAAGGTATATGTAGGAAAGGACTAAAATAATACACTAGTTGAAGTTTCCAGTCAGACACAAGGGCATATTGCATTTATCAAAAGCAATCATGAAAAAATAGGGAAACCTTAAAAATTAAGCAAAAAACAAAACAAAAAACAAAAGAGAGAGAGAAAGGTAGGGAGAAAACACAAATTATCCATATTAGTTGAGAGAGTAAATATCAGAAAAGATATTACTGGAAACCAAATTAATTAAGGGAAGTCTGGCAAAATGAGCATAACTACAAACGACAGCTTATAAAGGAGAGGAAATATGTAAGTAAGTACTGGGGCTCATCTCATGGCTAATCATAGGAGTTTTAGAAATAGAACAGATATGAGGAATAAGTACAAAATAATAGATTGCCATTTCCCCTAAGTGAAACTAAGTCTTAAATTCTTCACATTAGATGAGCCTACCACAGACTGGTGAAGATTATGAAAATAAATATTTTCAGACATATCATGGTGAAAAATTTGAATTCCAAGGACAAAAAGAAAATTCATAGAAAAATTGACACACACAAAATATAGATTATTTACAAAGAAATGAGAATTTGTTCCCTAATCTCTAACAGAGAATGCTGGAGGAGAGTGCAACATAATTTTGAGTGAAAAGAGCTACAGCCCTGGTATTCTTTAATCAGACACACTTTGCATATATAAGAAGGGAAAGAGTATATTAAATTTTTTTTAATGTTTGTTTAGTTTTGAGAGAGAGGTGGGGGGAAGGGCACAGAAAGAGAGGGACACAGAGAATCTAAACTGACTCCAAGCTCTGAGCTGTCAGCATGGAGCCAGACAGGGGGCTCAAACTCATGAACCATGAGACCATGACCTGATCTGAAGTCAGACACTTAACTGACTGAGCCACCCAGGGGCCTGGAGAATGAGTACATTTTGATACATAAAAGGGTGCAAAGTATTCTACAATTGAATTGTTCCTTAAGGGGGGAAGGGGGATGAGGGGGTGGGTGAGTTGACAAAGAGGGGAAAAAAAAAAAGAGAGAGAGGACGGGAATGGTAATGAGGTACTATACCCAAACTAAAAATGTAGTAGGTCATGAATGAGAACGACATGATATAATGGTCACAAATGCTGCCCTGGACTGACGGTATTAAAATTATGTCATCAGACTTTAATGCTGATGCTTAGAGTCCAAAGTTAGGAATTAAATATATACAAACCTCAGATAAAGCCTGGAAGTCTGTATTTTTAATAAGTTACCAGGTGACTTAATACCCAGCCATATGTGATAACCTGTAAGAGTCCAACAAATAACATAACTAAGTTATTGTTGATGATATACTCATGAAATGTTAATGTAATGGTTTAGAAAAGGTATTTAACTTATTACAAATAATACAAAGTAACTATTTTTTCTAAAACTAAAATTGGACCTTATCTCAGAAAGAGGCAATGTGTACAAGTTACAGTGAGAAGTGGAGTGTAGGGTAAAGGGATCACTGAACAAACAGAAGCCTCTAAATGCCTTGTGTTTTTTCTGGAAGAGGGAACTCAGAGTCATTTTAATTGTTGAGCACTGATATGTTGTATATGCTTGTATCGTAAGATAATATACTTATGTATTTTAAGATAACTAAGTATAGTAGAGATAAGATGAAGAGATCCTTATGCTAGAGAATGGAAAATAATAAACAAGAAGAAAAATAAATCTTTGATAATTTAAAAAAATTGGGGGGAAACCAACAAGAAAATATAAATACAAAAACTAAAATAAAGGGATAGAAAAGATGCAAGTCATAATTGAAGGAAGTTAAATCTTAATTATAAAACAGATATTCTTATATCACATTAAAAGTATAATGCAGTTACCTACTGTTTAAAAGAGTTTAAAGAAGATGGGACACAATTATCAGGTTATTCGCAATATACAACAAGCAGTGAGCATGTTTGAGCATGTGGTTAAAAAATGGTTGTCAACTCATGGAATCAATGGATTTGCAAAGATGTAAGAGCCTTCTACCACCACCCCTCCACCCCCCCCAAAAAAACAGGTTTAATTATACCAGTATCAGAGCCCACTTCAAAGTAATAAAAGTACTAGGTGGCATACATGAATATTTTTGTCAAAAATCCAACCATTAAACAGGATATAGTAGCATTAAACTTTCATGCACTGAAAAACAGCCATTAAAATTCGATGAATTTGAAACTTAAAAATCCACGGAAAAATGAACACAAGTGCTACCAGTCTGGGAAATTTTACCATATTTCCTAGAATTGTATTAGAGAAATTCATTACAAATAGTGTAATGTGATTTCTTTTTACAGTTTTAAGCTCTTATTTCTTTGGTAACATAAACTTCTACATCTACTAATATCATTCCAATTTTAAATTTAAACCAATTTGGTAACTAAAAATAAACCAAAATGACAATAAAACATCTATTTGTTTACACATCTCTCCTTATCCATTTTGGTATGACCTTTTAGTTTTTTGTAGTATGCGCAATCTCAGTTTTCTCATTTGAGGATCACTGATTTGAATATTACAATTAAGATTTAATTTAAAGGTCTAATGTGAAAGTTTGACATTACAAGTGTAACCTTTATGTTCTTTAAAAAGTGTTTGTGGAATGTTTATGAATATTTTTTATATAATTGACCTAAAAGAAGATTCACATTTGGAGATTTAAAAATCTCACTGATTACATTCTCTAATTAGAGAGCAGTAGAACTATAAGTTGACAAGTAGCAAAGTAGAATTACTTGGAAGTTAAAGGAAAAAAGATAACTTCTGAATGGCTCTTGGGTCAAAGAGGAAAGCCTAACTAAAATTTTGACTATCTTAAAAAAAAGTTAAAAAATACTGAAAATACTCAATATTCTAATATGTGGTCAGCTGTTTATGCATAGATCTTTTAACAAACACTGCTTTTTTAAAATATTAAAGATTGAAATTAAGTAAACAAAATATTTAACCATGAAGTTAGAAAACAAATATTACAAAATAGGAGAAATTAGTTGAAAATATTAATAATGTAAAAATTAAAAATCAGTGAATTGTTTCACTCAAAATACATAGAATTAAAATAGTCTGTGTTTTGAAAAGACTGATAAAATCAACAGCAAAACCTTGCCATTTCTGATTCAGAAAAATGAGAAGCCCACAAATATGAAATATAAAAATATAAAATGGATGGGACCTTAGATATGTAATAAGTTTTCACAATCATCAGTGATTTTGTGGATATCTACATGCAGACAGAATTGACAATTTTCTTGGAGAAAACATACCATATTTTTTAGGAAAAGAAAAATTCCCAATGAAATGAATAACCCGCGGGGAAAAATGAAAAATAGTGTCTTAGATTTACTCTCAGTTGGGCAAAATGCACAGAATCATATGTCTTTGTAGTTAAGTGCAAGAAAAAACAGACGAATATAGGGGAAAGGGAAAAGAAAGAAGGAGACAAACCATAAGAGACTCTTAACAATAAAGAACAAACTGAGGGTTGATGGAGGAGACGTGGTCAGGGGATGGGCTAAATGGGTGATGGGTAAAGAAGGGAACTTGTGATGAGCACTCGGTATTGTATATAAGTGATGAATCAAAATTCTACTCTTGAAATCAATATTACATTTTATGTTAACTAGAATTTATTTATTTTTACTTTTTTAAAAATGTTTTATTTATTTCTGAGAGGGAGAGAAAGAGACAGCGTGAATAGGGGAGGGTCAGAGAGAGAGGGAGATACAGAATCTGAACCCGACTCCAGGCTCTGAGCTGGCTGTCAGCACAGAGCCCGATGCAGGGCTCGAACTCACAAGCCATGAGATCATGACCTGAGCTGAAGTTGGACGCTTAACTGATTGAGCCACCGAGGCGCCCCAACGTTAACTAGAATTTAACTAAAAACTTGAAACAGAAAGAACCAGTTCAAGAAACAAATCATCACCAAGTAATTTAAATATTTCAATTTTAAAACTAACTAAAAGAGAACATGTTCTTATCTCGTGTAAAGATTATATTTTGAGAGGCAAACATAAATATATTATTTGAGAAAGCCTGCACCAGGTAACAACAAAAAAATGTAGACCATTTTCCTTATGATTGCTGATACAAATGCTGGTGAATAAATGTCAACATTACATTGAGATAGAAACTTTCAAATGCATTTATTTTAAAAATCTGTGAAGAGGTCAATATTCAGAAGTATATTAATGTAATTCATTAGGATCCATTAAAAAGATAAATATTCCATATTATTATTTTGACAGATGTTAAAAGACTTTTGATAAAATTGAATAGTCAGTCCCCAATAAAGCTCTTAGTAAAATAGAGAAAATAAAGTAAAATGTCTTAACAAGATTATAATTGAGAATATGTATGAAAAATGGTAGTAAACATGACACTAAAAGCATTCCTGTTCATAGTCATAAAGGGACAGAAATGCCCCTTATCAGTGCTTAGTCAATAATGCTGTGAAGGTTGTAGAAGGTAAAAGGGAATCAACATTAAGAATTAATAATGAGAGGGGCGCCTGGGTGGCTCAGTCAGTTAAGCGTCTGATTTCGGTTCAGGTCATGATCTCACAGGTTCGTGAGTTTGAGCCCCACATCGAGCTCTGTTCTGACAGTTCAGAGTCTGGAGCCTGCTTCAGATTCTGTTTTCCACTCTCTCTCTTTTCCTCCCCTGCTCACGCTCTGTCTCTCAAAAATAAATCAACATTAAAAATATAAAAAAAAAAGCTGGGGTGCCTGGGTGGTTCAGTCGGTTAAGCGTCCGACTTCGGTTCAGGTCATGATCTCACGGCTCGTGGGTTCGAGCTCCTCATCGGGCTCTGTGATGACAGCTGGCTCGGAGCCTGGAGCCTACTTCAGAGTCTGTGTCTCCCTATCTCTCAGACCCTCCCCTGCTCATGCTGTCTCTCTCTCTCAGAAAATAAATAAAATATTTTTAAAAATATATAAAAAAAAAGCACCCAAAGAATTAAGAATGGGAAGGGACATATTATTTTTAGACTTTATTTGCATTGTACAGCAAAAGTTTTACAGTTACTTATAAACTTTTAAAACTGATGAGTTTTATAACATAGTTAGATAACAGATCAACAAAACCAATAGCTTATAATCAGAAATGTGAAGGAGATTACTATTATATACATAGGAAAAACAAAAAATAGAAATAAGGTTAACATGAAATTGTCAAGACCTACATGAAGAAGAGTAATACCATTTATTAAATAATATAAAAAAATGCTTGAATGACATATAAAGTGCACCATCTTCTTATTTTAAAATTCTTTTCATGTATATTTATTTTTGAGAGAGAGAGAGAGAGATAGAGTGAGAGTGGGGATGGGATGAGAGAAACGGAGATACAGAATCTGAAGCAGACTCCAGGCTCTGAGCTGTCAGCACAAAGCCTGACCTGGGGCTCGAACCCATGAGTTGTGAGATCATGACCTGAGCAGAAGTCAGATGCTTATTAACCTCCTGAGACACCCAGGCATCCCTAAGAGCATACATGTTTTTAAAATCAAAAGATCTATCATTCTAAGGATGTCAGTTGTGTGCAAATTAATACATAAATTTATTGATGTCCAAATAACAATCTCACCAGTGTTTTTTAAAATTTATTTTTGTACTTAGATTTAGGGCAGGCAAAAACTTAAACAATGAGTCAAAATTTGATCTAGAGGAAAAGTGGCTAGAAAAGTATAGGATATTTAGAAGTGGAACATTGTGGGAGACGGGATGTAGGACTTTATTAGATATAAAAGTGACTTAAGGTGCTAAATAGTTAAAAACTACTGTATTATAAAAATTGTGTAGATATAGATTAATAGAAGCAGAATAAATTATAGTTAGAAATTTAAGAGTTAATTAAATGTCAAATAAAATGAATAGTAGCATGGATTAATAACAAATACTGCAAAGAGCACACTTATTGGACCAACCCTCCAGACAAAAAATTTACATTAGACTGAAATTTAAATATAAAAATAATTGCACTCCAGTAGATGTAATTGTAAGATATTTTTCACTTTTGGGGAAGGACCTCCTTAGCATGATCCAAATCTAGGAACTATAAAAGAAGAAAAATAAGTTTTCTTAAAAACTTAAATTCTGTATGTTAAAAATTCTCCATAAACACAAAGTATGTACTAGATATTTATTGCTGTATTTTTTGATTACATGAAAATTTAGGCACCTACATGTCTACCACATGTTTAATTAAAAATAGCACATTCTTACAAAAGAATGTGTAAAGAACTCTAATGATGAGGTCAGCCTATATGACTGAGAAAATGTTCATTACGTTTTGGGAAGAAAATAACAGTTATAAAATTGGATGTAATTTTTAATTTTTTTGTAATCCTGTCTATTGTGTATAGAAAAAAGAAAGGATGCAAAAATAAATACCAGACTCTCAAAAATGCAGTGGCTAAAATGACAAGAGTGGAGATTTTTAACTGTAGTGTTATTTATTTCTTAGTTTTTGGAAATTTATGGTGAACATTCTCCATTTTAATAATTGGAATAAGTAGAGCACTTTACATTTTAGGTAAGAAATTCAGTGGGAAGTTATAGTCTATTTTCTACCTGTTAAGCAAAATCCTAAGCCAAACTGCGATTCTTGGAGTTGTTCTGAATGACATATCCCAAAGCACATAAACACATGCTCATTGTTAGTCCCTGTTCAGTAATGAGGAAAACATGATTTCCAATTGCATCAAATACCATAAAGGAAAAGAACAAGTCATATGTATAATGTATTTACTTAATTTATTCAGTGTATCAAATTGTGTCATATTCTGTGTCTAGTGTTAGCATTGTCTATGACACTCTTATCTAGACAAGTGTTTTTCAAAGTCTTGCCCTTGCATCAGTAGCACCTGGGAACTTGTTAGAAACTTGTTGCAAATTTTCAAGCTATATCCCAGACTTTGCTAATCAGAAACTGCTATATCCTACTCCCAGAATCTATGTTTTAAGAAGCATTCCAGTTGATTCTGATGGGTATGAGTTTGAGAATCACTCCTATAGAGTATATTCAGGGGAAAGAAAGCTTTTTACTAAGTCAATTTTTATTACAAGATGATTTTTCCCTTTACTATCAGAGAATTTGTTGACAGTGATTAGACAATTGATTGCTAAAGGCCAGCCCATGCGAGCCCTTGAATATATGGTAAGTAAGTTGGAGTTTTTTGTTTCTGCTTTCTTTTGGTAGATCGTAGGAAATTTTAAATGTTTCTGAGTACGGGAAGGACAGAATAGGCATGTCTCTAACGACACCTGTTCAGCAGTGGTGTATTGTGGATTGCAAGGGACTGACACTGGGGATGGAGGCAAGTTAGGAAGGAGGTTATTAAATAGATCAAACGAGAAATAACAACAACAACAACAACAACAACAACAAATCCTGGGTTAGATTAAAGGAAATAGAATGGGAAAGGAAGAAGCAAATAAGTGAGATTGTCAATATGAGCAAAGGTCTTGGTTACTGATTTGCATATAGCAGCCAAAAGAAACAAATAACA
Source organism: Crocuta crocuta (assembly GCF_008692635.1). Lineage (NCBI taxonomy): Eukaryota > Metazoa > Chordata > Mammalia > Carnivora > Hyaenidae > Crocuta > Crocuta crocuta. The sequence continues at coordinate 979,691 of NW_027531874.1, read as the reverse complement.
AAGTTTGAAATTTGAAGCTTATATGACAGGTATCCTGGGGACTGCACATCAGAATGACTGTCAATGGTCTGTATATTGGTAGATTGTGCTGTTAGGCATCATGAAAATTATTGGTTTGTTTGGATGTCTAAATTGGGGCTTTCAGTTAAGCAGAATGGTGGTTAAAATTCTCAATGCTTAGCATTAAAACAAAAGAGAACACAAATACAGTTGAGTACTTTGCCAGACTCATCACATATGATGGGCTAAGGGCTCCTAATAGGATGCCATGATCAACTGAGCAAACAAACCATTTGGCTTGAACAGAAATGTCAACATAGGCATACTCTACTAACTTGCTGATTAGGGATGGTACTAGCTTGCTGATGGATGTCAGCCAAGACATGTAATGGTTGGAAGCCAGTGCAACAGAGCCTTCGGGGAACCTGAATGATCAATTAGTTTTCATCCTATCACCTAATTTACCTGTATTAGAGTTTATCTACAAATTTAAATGCTCCTTCTTTAAAGTTTCCGTATAACTTAATTTAGATTTTTTAAAAGTTTATTTACTTATTTTGAGAAACATAGAGAATGCAAGCTGGGAGGGGCCGAGGGAGGGGGAGAAGAAGAGAGAGAGAGAAAGAAAGAAAGAGAGAGAGAGAGTCCTTAGCAAACTCCATGCTGTCAGCACAGAGCCTGGTGTGGGATTCAATCCCAGGAAATGTGAAATCATGACTTGAGTTGAAATCAAAGGTTAGATGCTCAATCAACTGAGCCATGCAGGTGCCCCTCATTTAGACTCTTATTACAATGATGGTTTATTCATCTTGAGCAGAACTTTTTGTAGGATATAGAGCTATTAATGTCTATCAAGTGATAGTTTTAATCTTCTTGGGAGGTAGATCAGTGTGAACAAAGGTTTGAAGTTTGGATGTGCCATGGCAGGAAAGTTTAGGAATGGAATAAAAGAAAAAAGTCTTTACAAGTTCAAAGCCCAACCCAGGTGCTTACTTCCTGAGAGAATTTGGTCTGAGTTGAACCCTGGTTTGCATTTGTTAGACATAATAATAGTTTTATCATAGGGTTCATATAAGACGTAAATGGATTTATGCATATTCGATATATAACATGGAATCTGCAGAAATAATTTCTCAATAAGGGTAGCTCATTATTTTCTTTTATTATGAAATAAACTTTGAGAGTCAGCTGGAAATGTGCAGATCTTAAGGGGAAAATGTCTGTACATCTTGACTACATTTGGCTAGAACTATCTGCCACGAGGTAAGAAAATGTCATTAAACCTAAATTTGTTTGGTGAATAGTTGTGTAGAGGACCAATAAAGTCTACATTCTTTTGGTTTTACTTTTTAGGGTAGAAGAGTGCAATGACTTGGTTATTCTAGAATATACTAGACTGTTTCCCCTATAAATATGGATTGTCATTTTTTAAAATTTATAAAGTACTGAACAGGACATTAAAAGTACCTTCCAAGTTTATTGTCCTGTTTAGGAAACCTTACAATGTTAATATCCTAAACTTCTGCTGATGGCTTACTTTTTCTCTGGAGCCTTCAATTTGTGTGTGTGAGATTTCTTGCATAGGCTACCCTAACTTGACATTGAAAATTTTTTTTAAGTTTCTATTTTTTATTTTTGACAGACAGAGAGAGAGAGAGAGTGAGCGAGCTGGGAGGGGCAGAGAGAGGGGGAGATGCAGAATATGAAGCAGGCTCTAGGCTCTGAGCTGTCAGCACAGAACCTGACATGTGGAATTCGAACTCACAAACCACAAGATCATGACCTTGGCCGAAATCAGACGCTTAACTAACTGACTGAGCCACCCAGGTGCGCCAGCTTGACATTTTAAACACAGAAATCTCTAATTCTTCAAGACCTGGTTTACAGTCTTCCCCCTTAGCAAAGTAATTTTCCTTGACTTCAGCCAGGAGTAAGTTCTCAAATTCTGTAGCACTTTGGACTTCTATTGTAATATGAATTTCAAATGGACTGTATTGTATATGTTTGTATGTAAATCTCTTTTTATCTTACTAGATTGTAAATTCCTTCAGAGAAAGGTGAATATCAATTTAAGAACATGGGGAAGGGTGGGATGCCTGGGTGGCTCAGTTAAATGTCAGACTCTTGATTTTGGCTCAGGTCATGATCTCATGATTTGTGAGATTGGGCCCCAAGTAGGGCTCTATGGTGAAAGTGCAGAGCCTGCTTGTAATTGATTCTCTCCCTCTCCCCACTCTCTCACTAAATAAATAAATAAATAAATAAATAAATAAATAAATAAATAAATAAATAAATAAATAAAAGAACACCAGCAAGGGTTTGAAGCAGTGGCTCCTGAATGCCATAGTGATTAGCTTGAGTAGTGCTTGATACCAAATGATGTATCTCCCTAACCATTGTTTAATGAACCAGAGACGGCTGGCTCCCTGCTGCTTTAAGAAGTGGCTTGTGGAGAGCTCTGGCTAACAGCTGTGCTCAGTACTTTGTAGTTGTGCTGACCAGTCAGGCCATACAGAAGAACTGATCAGAAAGTGGATTGGATGAAACTGGAAGGCATAAAGAGAATGCAGTTCTCAGATACCATGAGCAAGCAGAGAGTACGGCCTAGAGTCAACATAAAGAATGTAGTTACTAGAGGCAAAGGAAGATAATTGGCCCTCTTTACCAACTTGTTTATCTGTACAGTAAACCTTATTAACTGAAGCGACCTGAAAATGTGGCTTATTCCTTATATATGGAAATAAAGCACTTAACTAATGCAGCATCATTTTGTAATTGCTGTGATAGAAATGCTTCTCTTTTATGTTGAGTTTAAAAATGCCTCTCTGTAGCTTCCTTGTAAAAGTATTTGCTGTTCTTTCCAAAATCCTGCAGAACATGCACTAACTCTCTGGCCAGTGACAGCCTTCTGGAATAGATATATCTTTTCATAAATGGGGGAAATTCTGTTTTCTATAGAAAACATCAGTAAGGACTTCATATGTTTCATCTTTTACTACTATCCCCAGTAAGAAATGGTAGAGCGTAACTAAAGAATATAAAACTTACTTTAAAAATATTTTTTAAATTGTTATTTATTTTCGAGAGAGAGAGCACAAGCTGGGGAGGGGCAGAAAGAGAGGGAGACACACAATCCAAAGCAGGCTTCAGGCTCTGAGCTGTTAGAACAGCTGAGCCAAAGTCGGGTGCTCAACTCACTGTGCCACCCACTGAACTCAACCGACTGAGTGCCCCTATAAAATTTACTTATTAATGGAGTTTTGCTAAGTAGAATATTCATAATACTACTTGGTGGGACCATGGTTATTTAGTGTGGCATATTTAAGATTCACTTTTGTTTTAATAGTTACATATCTATTATAATGTATATTAGGAAAATAGACCTACCATGATTTGCCATGGTTTCTTTGATTCTCTTGGTTATGACAAATAGAAAGTAAGCATTTAAATGTAAAATCTTAAGCAACTCCTGGGTGGCTCAATAGGTCGAGCGTTGAGCTCCTGATTTCTGCCCAGGTCATGATCTCATGGTTTGTAGGTTTGAATCCTGTTTCACGCTCTGTGCCAACAGCGGGGAGCCTGCTTGGGATTCTCTCTCTTCCTCTCTCCGTGTCCCTCCCCTGCTCATGCTCACTATCTCTCTCAAAAAATAAATGAACAGGCATTAAAAAAACAAATTTAAAATACTAAGTACATAAACAGTTTTGGTGATGTACTCATATGGCCAAAATGATGGAGGATATTTACTAATGACTGTAATTACTATAAGACTTTAAAGAAAAAGTGTTACAAGATTAGCATGATATAACACAGGCAAACTGGACCAAGATTATCACCTTTGTTTTTGCTTTCTACATTTATTGGGTATATTTAAAAATATTTTATATACATTGGGAGATGTATATTTAAGAGTCATTTTAAATGTGGGGCACCTATGTGGCTCAGTTGTTTAAGTGTCCAACTTTGGCAGAGGACCCCAGGTTGGTCATCATTGTCTAGCTAAGTTGACACCTAAAAGGTAACCACCACATATGCCATACTTTCTTTTTCTATCAAAATGATTTTTCTTTTTACATTTTTTGCCTTATGTGTCTTTACTTGACGTTCCTAAACTTTAATACACTTAAAGCCCTAGCTCATTTTCTTCTTCTGTTTACTTCAGCCAGGAATGATATAACTAAGACCTATGACATTCTGTAGGAGGATGTACCAGTTTTATAGCATGCATTTCATGCTGCCTGGTATTGAATGTATTTGTGTAAGGCTTTTAAACTGTATGAGAGCTTTGAGTTTCTCAAGAGCCACGGTGGTAACTCACAGATTCTTGCATTTACTATATAATACATGTCTCTGTACAAGGTGCTTACAATTTTTTGATTTCTGAAGTAGCAGGGTACTATGCTAAGTCATTCTTACCCTTAAGGAATTCTAGCATACAGTGGGAGTGGAATATAGCATAGTGTTTCAAAAAATTTTGTAGGCATTCTATCACAGAATATCATGTTTGTATTAATAGATGCATACTAATTTTAATATGATTTAGACAAGTATAATTAACATCAAACTAATAAATATTAAGGTATTAACTTGTAGGATGTGGTTAAAACAGAACTGTGTTATGATTGAATCAATTAAGTGAGAGAGGGTCAGTATATACATACGGCACTATAATGAAGTAGTAAGTAAAGGAATTAGGTTTGTGAAATATTAATGTCATGTAATCCTAGACTGAAAATGATGAGATCTAAAATTATTTAGCTTCCTCACACTGTGTAATCTGAGTCATTTTACTTTTCTCGTCCTCTGTATTTCTTTTTTACATAGCACTTGATCAATTTATCTTCCAACTCAAAAATTAATTTGTTACCTAGATCCCTTTAAATACACAACGCAGATCACAATACAGATGGTGCCTGCAGGGAGAACATCTCCGATTGATTGGTAGACTAACCCCAAATAGGCTATGTGCATATGAATGAAACAGTTCCAAAAATTTTGCTAACAGCGGGCACAGGACATTCTTTAGCCTCGAACTGAGCAAGTAGATTTATGATCTCATCTTACTTATTCTGTGACATTCCTGTAAATGAATGTCCCTGATCTTCCTGCCGTCCTACTCATATTTCTAATGTGCTCATAGTACTCCAAGGTAATCATGATCATTTGCAATTATAAATGTCCTGTTATCAATTAATTTGCAGTTCACCAGTAACCATCTGATTATCTCCAACAAAGCTGCAAAGGCATGGTAATTACATTGAAAGTAATTATCATGTAATTGCACATAATTATTTGTACCTTATTAAGTGCTCACATGATTAAAATATTTCTGGTCAAATACAAATTATCCATGGGGCTAATTTTTTTTTTGGGGGGGGGATAAGAAAGTTTTCTTCCTCATTTTCTCTTTTGTAGATAAAGATGAGCTGTCAAACTGACATTTCCATATTACCCTAAATAGGATGAGCTGGTAAGGAGAGGGGAAAGTGAGATTTTATTAATAGGATTCTTCATACATCCAATGAAGTTGAGATAATAAACTTCAACTTTCAGCATGGATGAATGCTTTCCCTCCAGTAACTATAACAAAAAATATTACCCTATTAAGAGTATACACTATGAATGTCATTGAGGACAATGTGTTTTTCATGTCCAACACCTCCATTAGCAATTTTACACTGAACTTTTTTCACAATATTTTTTCTTTAGAAGGTTTAATATTCATCTACTCATACTCAATTTTTTTTTAATTTTCAAAAGCTTTATTTGTTGAAGTTTATTTGTTTATTTTGAGAGAGGGTATGGTCAAAGAGAGGGAGAGAGAATCTGAAGCAGGTTCCACACTGTCAACGCAGAGCCTGTCATGGGGCTCGAACTCATGAACATTGAGATCATGGCCTGAGCTGAAGTCAAGAGTGGGACATTAATGGACTTAACCACCTACACGCACCTCAAAAGCTTTATTTAGAATGGGGTGAGCTATATGTATGATTGTAAAAGCAGTTCCTAAATATTTTCATTTACCTGTACATAAAGATCAATTATATACATAGTATATAGTATATAAAGTATAGTATATATAATATATACAGATCAAATACACATATTGGTATGGTCCTTTAGAAATAATATGTGAGCCACATATCCAATTTAAATTTTTCTTGCCATCACATAAAAAAGCAGCAAGAAGCAGGTAAAATTAATTTTAGTCATATATTTTATTTAAAACAATCATTAACCGAAAGATCTTCAGTGTAAAAATTATTAATGAATTGTTACATTTTTGTGGCAAGTCTTTGAAATCTGATGTGCATTTTACAGCACATTTCAGTTCAGATTAGTCACATTTTTTAAATGACAGAGTATGACTTCCATGACTAGGTCATTAAAAACACAGTAGCTTTTGCATTGCTCTTTCTTGGATCACTTGCTCTAGAGGAAGCCAGAGGCCATGTGGAGCCTTAAGGATGCCCAGGCAGCCTCCTGGAAATGTTCACATGACAAAGAGCTAAGACATATCACCAAAGCCAGCATCAAGTTGCTGGTCATGTGAGTGAATCATCTTGGAGGCAGATCCTCGTCTAAGTCAGGTGCCTCTCTGGATGACATCTTGACTGCAGCCTCCAGAACCACCCAGCTAAGCTGCTCCCAAATTTCTGACCCCCAAATTATGTGAATTAATAAATGTTTATTATCGTTTTAAGCCCCCTGCCTCAATTTATCTACATTTCTGTTGCTCAATAGGCATATATAGCTTGTGGCTATTGAATTGTGTTGGTATATTGATTATATTGATCATGTCTATATGATAGAAATAGGAGTCATAATGTATAGTTTGCTTTCTGGTTCATAAGTTTTCTGTTAGTTTGTATTCATAATCTGGTAAAAAATATGCTTAGCCTAAATAAACCCCTACTTTTTATATTAAAAAGTTTGCTAGAAGGATAGGAACAAAATCAACATTTATGAAGTGTTTTATTAGCTCATATGTGATGCTGAGTAAATTTATATTTATTACTTAACTTAATCCTCATATAGACCAAAAAGTTGTGTATCCTTACACTGCAGAGGAGAAAAATGAGGCTCAGAAAGTTTCACCTTATCAAAGTTGTATAGTGAATAGTGAGCTATGATCCAAGCTTAGCTCTCTTTGACAACAAATTTTGTCTCCTGCTTTTTAAATATGAAACACATATTTTGGGTCCACTTGCTTATTTGCTAGTCCTAGCAAGAGGATTTTGAATGACCCCGGCTTCCCTAAATATTGTGTAACAGGCTTGATTAGAAAGGAGTTTTTATAATTTGATTGTTAGGGTTACTCTTGACCTTCTTATCCATTGAATTAAGTTCCCAATTCACTCTCTTGAATTGGACTCTCCTGATAGCTAGGCCTGCAAACTTATCTCAAATACAGCATAAATTGTCTTTTGATGGCATTTTAACTGAAAGTTTGTTGACTATCACACACAGTTATAGAAAGCCTACCTTTGGGGATAACTCAGTGACTGACAGCAATGCCTTAGCAACCATCTGATTGTAGTTGTAGAGGAAATTTACCTTGGATTGAAGAATCACATGCCATTGTGATTGACAGAGTCTGTAAGACAATCAAGGTCAAACCCAGAGTGAATTGAGTATGTGGCTATAAGCATTGACAGATAAGTCATGTGTCAAATATTGCCTAGCCATCTGGTTACTGCTCATGATTAGGCTGGACTCATTGTGTTAACATTTTATTGAGGGCAACTACATGGGAAAATTGTTTGTTTTCAGTTTATCGGTGAAACATGTCTTATCTGCAACACAAAATGGTTCTGCTTAAAGTGAACCTGAAAATCCATGGGCTGTAATGACTCCAGCATGACCTTCACAAAAGTTTTATTTGGCAAATTGTCAAAACTATGTTATAAATTGCTTTTTCATTGTTTTTGATGCATTATTCAAAAAAATAGATTGCATGCTGAAAATGGCACTCATGAATTGGTGCATAATGTTTTAAATAGTAATAGAAAACAAACTTGGCCATCCCAGGGGTTTAGAAACCCCAGAATGTTTACAAACTATTAGCTAATCCATATATTACATGGGGAGTAAAATGTGATGGGATGTCACTACTAAGTCATGCATAAAGGGATTCGACAATTCGACAATTGTGTGAAATTCGACAATTCATATTCAACAGAAAGTGTCAAACATCCTAAAACTCCACCTGCAAAATAGTTGGTTTATTTTTGAGGAAAAAAAATTAAAAACCAAGGAGATGAAATCAAACGTCTCTTGGCATTTTATACTTAGAATGGGGTTCCCAGTCTACTGATTATTACTTCAGTGTTATTTCCTTTTATAACTTTGCCGTCTTTGTAAATTATTAAGTTTCAAATACAGTGGCTGATTGGCTTAAAATTAATGATAGAAAAGCTAAAGTTGCCTTTAATCACTCATGGATTAGTAATTATCATTCTGTTTTTAACTACCATATTGTTCTTCTAACTGGACTATCCAAGAAAACCCCAAACTCGTCCTGTTGACCGCAGGTTGAGTGAACAGATGTGGGCCAATCAAACATAAATTTTCAGGGAAGATAACAATAGCACCAGTTTTGGTGATTTGGTAGCTATATTTCCATATACAAAATAGAACATTACATAAGCAAGTAATATCAACCAATTTTATTTGGTGTTCTGTAGGTCATTGCTCGTTTCTCTGCAAGAATAGGTATTAAATGCCTCTAGGCATTTACAGTAACCACAGCAAATCCATTCGAACAATGAACAGGTTCTTGAGAAAACAATAAGAGAGAACCAATAGGTTCTAGCAAAGTGTAATTTTATCATCAATTACATGATGTTCCACTATGTTTACACTTAATGCTCCAGCATATTTGGGACACTGCTGCTGAGGCTGGAATCTCAGCAAGTGCACTGCCCTAGCCGGTGCCTGTGGTAGGATGCAGTGAGTGGTAGCTGTTTGTAACTGGAAAATCAATTTCATCAACTGTACTTTTCTTTTTCTTTACTTAGCTTCATCTGTCTCTTCATCTACCTACCCCCCTATCTATATACCTACCTACCTACCTACCTACTTACTTACCTACCTCCCTACCTGCCTTACCCACCTACCTCTCTATTGGTTGTTATTTACTCAAAGGCAACACTATAAATAAATTCAAAATAACATTAAACAGAGGCGATATTAAGTTGTTAATCATCTTTAATAAAGTGTGGAGATCCAACATTAGTTGTATCTTGTGTATACCTTTATGACTGCATAGGAGATCCCAAGTTTTTATTAATGAACAGCCAGTATGTAATATCTACCATCTATATGCATTATGAACTATCTGAATTAGTGTTTAAATTTATTGGGTAGCCAGCCAATAAAGCTACTGAATATGCACTTCATTGTATATATTATGAATTCTCTGAATTGGTGTTTAAAATTATGGGTCAATCAGCCAAAAGGCTATTGAATATGTAACTCATTATAACATTAGTAGAACCAAATATGTCTTCCTATAATCCAATTATTGGTGATTTGGGAGCTATTTTCCAAGCAAAATTTCCCCATAAGTTTGTTTTTGTCTTGGTTGAGAACTGGCACTTTAAAGATAAAGCCACTAACCCAGCATGTATTTTTCTTTTTTTCCCTTCTGAATAATTTTGTTCAACTTAAAATGACTGTTCCTAACAGCAGGTGCTTTCTTCTTTGTTTTGAATTATACTGAACTTGCTTTTGGTGTTCACAAATACTGAAAAGCCAACTATAAAAATGCTGGATAAAAAAAGCTATATACATATGGTTGGGAGATAATATTTTAGCTCTGATTCACATATTCTGAAGAAGTGAGTTTAGTAACTCATATTACACATTCCATCTTTCAGGAAATCTTTGGATCTACTTTCTACTTTCTACTTTGTCAGCCTTAGAGCTGTATGAAAATTGTGATTTTTAACTTCCTAAAATTCATTATATTTTATGAGCTTTGGACATCTTCAACTGAGATATCCAGTGGATTCTGTTGTCAGAGCCAGGTAAATTTTGTCACCAAGAAATAGAGGAATATAGGAAAATATAGGAAATTTGCATCTACTCATGTCTTTTCTTGACTCCTAGAAGTGAATCCAAAGAAACAGACTTTTGTTGACTTAGTTTCTTTCATTTTAATTTTGTTCTATACTAATTCCATGGTGTATGTTTGTTTGTCTGGGGTTTATTTTTGGCCTGATAGGTTATTCTTCATTAGTGGCAAGAATGATTGGGAATTTTGTTTTATGGTCTGACCATTTGGCAGTCTCTGTAAGTGAATTAGCAGTTTATAGAGATCTGTTCTCCATTGGGTGAAAGATGATAGTCTGGTTTATTAGTCTTTAACTATTTGTGTTCTTATCAATTTTGAGTCTAAATTAAATTTTTCCCACTCAGAAGGAGAGTATCTCTTTGATATCTGGACTGTATATAACTGGAAATAATGACTATGCAACTAAAATTTTGGATGGAATGTCCTATTTAAGAATGATGCTCACTGAATCAGCCCAAGCTACTGAGATTATATAAACCTGGACTATAAATGTAGTAAAGACACTACTCTCTCATTAAAAGAAACCAGTATAATTGGGGAGAAGATTTTTGGAAGGAGAAACTGAGACCATCCTCTTAAGGGAACAAGCAGTTGAAATACATTTTGTCCACATGGACTGAAAATTTTCACAAAAAGCTATTTCTATCACAGGGGAAAATGGAGGAGGACTTTTCAAGGATACTTGAAATGATATTCTCAAAAGACAGAGCCCAGAACAGAAGCAGGAAGAAGTGTGGTATCTTCCATTTTGGATAGCAGCTAGTGGGGCTAGAATGGGGACACAGATTTCTTGGGAGGCATGGAAAGAGGATCCTTAAGCAAGGTTGACTTTTCATTTTTTTAGGACGTCAATCCCTGTTTCTGAACTGCCTGATCCTGCTCAAAAAATCCAGGCCCTTAGAATGTGCTTAAAGGTTGTGGAATGTGGCAGTTGTCACTTTGCTTTGGTTAAGGGAGGAGGAAGGTCTGTAATTACAGGATTGTTCAGTTGTGGGCTCTGCCTGAGCCTGGAGTTCTTTGATGTGTTGTCTGTGCTCTCTTGCCTGAAGTATATGCCTTAGATGCAGTCTCTTCTCCTGGATCTAGCCCATGATTGATGTGTGCTCCAGGCCTTCAGTGTCCATACTACCCAAAAGCCAACTCTGTTTTAAACAGAGCCTGAGCTCTGCTCAGAGGCTGATACTAACTTGGCATTCTGCTGGGAACATTGCTGACTTTTTCCCTTTTCTTGGATGAACCCACTGAGACAAATGACTCTTCCTTTCTTTGAATTGTTTTTTGAGGAGCCTGTACCCTTTTGGGGAAGGTACTGTGATATCTCACTCAGCAGGTCTCTGTTGTTCCTCTCTTTTTGCAGAGTGGCTCTTTCTTTCTGGTGTGGAAGGCCCCCAAATCTGTACTTTCTCTGGATTCTCTACTTGTTTGGGACTGCCAGTGTACTATTCTATTTTCTTTTTTTTATAAAATATTTTTATAGTTTATTTTTTCAGAGAGAGAAAGAGAGAGCGAGCGAGCGAGCATGAGTGGGGGAGGGGCAGAGAGAGAGGGAGACACAGAATCTGAAACAGGCTCCAGGCTCTGAGCTGTCAGCACAGAGCCTGATGTGGGGCTCGAACCCACGATCTGTGAGATCTGACCTGAGCCAAAGTCGGACGCTTAACCGACTGAGCCACCCAGGTGCCCCTGTACTATTTTTTTTCATTTGAGTGTATATTAATATTCTAGATTGACCTTAGGGTCTGAAACTTAGAAGATCCATGCTCCTGCTACCCCAGGGTACTTGCCCTCCACTCCATATAGTTATATAAAACCTAGGAAGGTGATGTGCATGCTTTGGGGGTAGGGCTTTGAGCCAGTAGCAGCCAAACTGAGTCAGGGGGTACTTTGATGACTGAATTATGAGCCTGGCTCTGAGGCTTTGCTCTGTTTTAAACTTGAACAGAGAAGAAAGATGGTGTTTAAAGCACATTTTCTCTATATTTTGGGCTACCAACAATAATGGTCTATGGGTATTCTTCAGTTATTAGAATCCTTAGATTACTTAGGTTCCCAGTTTGTATTGGGGACTTCTGAGCTGTGTGGCTCTCAGAATGTATCTCTTTCACTCTTCTTTTCTTTCTTTTTTGGCACTATAGACTCTGTAGTGATTAACTGTACTATCTTCTTGGAACTATTGGCCCTTCAAAGCACTTCCAACTTAATGTCTAATCTTCACTGTCTTAGGCATGGCTATGTGACAGTAGGAATTTTCTGAGGCACAGTTCCTATTCTTATCCCTAGGTTCACAGTCTGCTGTTGATAAACCGATAGTCATCTCTGGGATACCCTATCAGCTTCCAGACAAGTTCTACTCTGCCAGGTTTTCTCTTTGTTGCAGAGTGTGACGGTTGGAAATGTATTTGTCGTCTCCCCTAGCCTGATGAGTTTGTGTAAGATCATTGCAAATATGAAAGTGGGACCACATCCCACAAATATGAAAGTGCTCACACACGAGAAGATGTTCCAGATATTTAAAAATTACCTGTATTCCCCAACTCAGCTATTGAGTATGTCTGCCCTTGAAACATGGGTGACTGAGTAGGAAAAGGTTGTGTGGTACAAGGCCAGATTGAGACCTTTACATCTAATACCATAATTTTGTGAATTAAAGGATCTTGAGAAGTAGGGTCCACTTTTGCCATTCATGAAAGCAAATGAATTAGGCTTGTAGCACCAAGCCTTTCTTCTAGCAAGGATCAAGGAAGACTCCCAAGATAATTCTGACTTACTGAGGGTACCAGGTTTCTGATTTTCAAGAGGGAATTCGACTTTTTAGGAGGCGGCATTGTAGAATGGCCAATAATTCTGGAAGGATGCTCACTCTCATGGATCATACCCTCATTGATCAGTCTTTCCTTCTTGCCCCAGGTATAAGTTCTAGGTGTTTTCAGGATACTGCTGGTGGAGATCTTCCTAGGGGCACTGGATAATTCCATGAGTGACTCATAAAATCCTTTGTTTAGCATCTTAAAATCCTTTTTAGCATCTGCTTCTGAGAGTGAGTCTTTATTGGATAGCTTTCTCAGCCTTTGGTAGCTTATCTTTTGGCCCCCTTTCCAAGTTATGGCCTAGACCCCTCCTTAGGTCATTTCTTAGTGGGAATTATCTATGTATTCTAAGTAAAATCTTCCTGGGTGCCTCAGTTCAGTTTTCTTGAGATCACTTTACCCTTCAAAACAGAGGGCTATGAGAGTCCTTATTGGCCCGTCAGGCTTGAGACATTTTTGGTAACTACATTTAGGCTTCATTAGTGTCACAGTCTTTTCTATGGTGTGGACTGATTTCTCTCTTACTCTGTGTATCTGTTTTGAAGGTGACACAAAAGTTGCTTCTTCCATTTTTCCTTGCTTAGAACAAGTCCTTCAGGAAGGACTAGCCTGTAGGCTTGGAAGTTCATGCTGTCCTATGGGACATTGAGAGCTGGAGGAGTAAAGGCTTTCTGAGATCTTTGGACCTCAGAGAGTAAGTTAAGCCTACAAATTGTATAGCTGTTTCTACCACAAATGCCATTTCAGGTATAGAATTTCATTTGGGGTGAGAGGCCACTCCTGTTTCTGTTTTTTAGGGAGGGATCTACAGGCCTTGATCTGATTTAGAGAGAGGCTTGAAAGTGGGCCTGGGGCTAAATCCATGCCACACATAAGAGCAGTAATTGAGGCTGAATTCCAGACAGGCACTGGATATGGGCCTAGATTAGGGCCAGAGGCCTCAGCTAAGAAAGCAGTTGGGATTCTTGAGACTGCATTAGGCTTTGGGTGGTGATAGATTTTTTAAAAAAATTTTTATAAATGTTTTATTTATTTCTGAGAGATAGAGACAGCGTGAGCAGGGGAGGGTCAGAGAGAGAGGGAGATACAGAATCTGAAGCAGGCTCCAGGCTCCAAGCTGGCTGTCAGCACAGAGCCTGACGCAGGGCTCAAACCCATAAATCGTGAGATCATGACCTGAGCCGAAGTCGGACGCATAACCAACTGAGCCACCCAGGCGCCCCGGGTGGTGATAGATTTTATAGTGAACAAGACAAAGGGAAATTCTCCTGAAGAACAGTTTCTACAGACCAGGACTACAGCCAAAAAAAGCCTCCCTGTGTCTTACCAAGAGATCCTGGAAGAGCTGGTTCCATTTATGCTGCAAATTATCACCCAAGTTCCTAGGATTTTGGAGAGGCTGTTTCTGTGCATCTGCTCTTGTTTCCCTTCAACTGCTCTCGAAGAATTATGGGTCCTGGAGTATTATTCTCATCACATAGCCTTCTAAAACATCTTGCTTGAGTTGTTTTAGAAATGGACCTCCTTTATTCCCCCCCCCAAATATGCAAATACATTATTACTGTGTATCTCCAAATGGTTATTGATATCTAAGCTGAAGAGGAGGAAGTTATTGGCTTCCACATTTAGGGTATACCCAGAGAGAGCTCTGTGATGGATGGGTAGATATTACTCTTGGAGTAGAGCACAGTGTGAGAAAGTGGGATGGGACAAGTCCTATGCAGATAACCACCACTAGGCTGACATGAAAGGTGTGGAATTTGTGCAAGGTGTAGACTTCTGTCATGCCCAGAAATAATGGAATGGAAGAAGGAAATCCCCTGAGAAACTCTATAAAAAATCTCTCTGGGATGATATTTAAGAGAATGAGAAGCATGTCAGATTGATTTAAAGTGTTATGTGGTGATGTTAGAGTAAGGAGGGCTGGTGTTGTAGGATATCAGGTAAATCAATAAGTTGGGTTCATGGAGGCAGTGGATATATGTGGGAAATGAGATCCTGACATTGAGGAGTCATGTGAATCCATTGTCTTCTTAACTCTACATTGTCCCTGAAAAGCAGGAAAAGATGGAGGGGCTGGGATCCATTTTTTCACTCTTTTCTGTCTAGGCCAGCTGGGAATCTTCATTATTCATTAAAAATACATCTTTCTCCTTTGAATTGGTGGAGCTCTCTGTTCCTTCTGTTCTTTAAAGAGGATAAAAATTCATTTTTTAAAGTGGATAAAAATATCTTCACATGTTCCTTCTTGGCAAAACGCAAATAATGAATAACTCTCTGTAAGTGACACTCAGGTAAATGTTGACTATATAGTCTATAGTTCTCTGCAGATGAGGGGGGTAGAATCTTAGACTTAAAGAGATGAGAGGTAAGCTTTTACCCTAAATCAGAGATTTATAGAGGCTTGGCACTGCTCTCCAAAACAGTTCTAACACAAAGTCTTGGACCAGCATCACTTCCAGTGGGAAGATGAAGATGGTACTCTGGTGTCCTGCTGGTATCTTATACTTTCTTAGTAGTCCAATTCAAGGTCACAGAATCAGTGTTTCAGATTCTACCTTGGAGTCCTCTGTGAGTTCATGTGTGATCTTTGTCTGGAAGCCCTACGCTCCACTCTGACATTTGTCCTGCTCAGCCTGTTACACACACACACACACACACACACACACACACACACACACATCCCTTAGTAAAATCCTCTATATATTCCACATATATCCAGGAATTATCTGGGTTAATCTTTATTCCTTGTAGTTTATAGGTTTAACTTTACCAGTTCAATAGCCTTGAATATCTGGAGTTTTCCCAGGAATTTTTAATAATCCCTAGCCTTTTACTCTGCAAGAATCTCCTCTATTTTAGAGGAGGCTTCCAGAGTAATGTGGTTGTTTTTTGAGGAACACTAACCTACACATAGAACTCAATTTCCATGTCCCATTTATGTTACCCAAAATAAATATATTTTTATATACAAAAAAATCAGTAAGCATTGTNCACTTGGTTTTTCCCTCTCTCCAAAGACCTCTCTCTACCCCCTTCAGTGTTTTAAATTTTTTCTTGCAAATTCATATGAGCAATTCCCTTATTCTAAGCCCAGGTTCCATCTGGCGTAAACAAACACCTTTTGATTGGGGGAGTGGCCTAGGCCATCTCTTGGATAATTAAGTCCTTTAGGAGAACAGTTGGAGTTACTTAAAGCAACATGTGGGGGTTTCTTTTGAATTACAATTGTGACTCCTTTCTCTTCGAAAGACCTACTGATTTTTCTCTTCTCCTTAGTAACTTTTCACCAAAAACACGTTGGCTGGCCAATATTTATACAAATAAGTAACAAGAGAAAATAATTTGGTGGTGGTGATGGTGTTTTGCCATGTGATCCAGGCATATAACAGAATTTAAATACTTACAGCTTCATTTTTAACATGACAAACTGCTGAAATCACACACTGCACAATGTACTTGCTTTGATTTCTTCATTTTCCTCTAATTCTTTTGTACCAGCCGTGGGAGGATATCTAAATCTTTTTTGCTTCTGCAGTGAGCACTTACCACAGTTGACTGCTCTTTTATTTGGCCATTTTCTCCTGCAACAAAACTTTTTCTGTAGTTCTCCATCCCCCTCCAAATACTTAGATTTCAAGCTACACTCCCTAATCTATTGTCTGTTCACTGCAGGATTTCTTTCTATGTGGAGAATTCCACTTCTCCATGAATCCTAGCATCTCTGGAAGTGTGAATTATAGAATGATCTGGCCCTAACTGGTCCCAATGCTTCAAGACTCCCCTATATAAAGACAGCCTTCTAAGTTTAAAGGAGTATAAACTTTAGAAAGGTAATGTTAAGGTGATATAAAGGACTATAAAAATGACCTATCAACTTTATTGTTCAAAACTATCAATATCATAAAAGAAAAATAAAGTCTGGGGAACTTTTTCAGATTAAAAGATAGTAAAGATACATGGTGACTAAGTAGATGATAGCCTGGTTCTTGAAGTGTTAAGAAATACAATGTTAAAAGGCATATTACTAGGTAAATTAACAAAAATGAAATAAAACTAGTAGATTAGATAAAAGTTCTATATACATATTCACTTTAGTGAAGATAGTAACAATACTGTGAGTATAAAAGGACATATCCCTTTTTAAGGAAAAATGAATTAATATAGGTATAAGGCCATGATACCTGTCTCAGATGTTCAGAGAAAAGTAATATGGTTATGTATAATGAAAACAAATAGAACAAAATGTTATAAATCGGTGTTATGGGTTGAATTTGTCTACCAAGAAGAGATGCATTGAAGTCCTAACGTTTAGGACCTCAGAATGTGACTTTATTTGGAAAAGGGGCCATTGCATATGTAATTATTAAGATGAGGCACACTGGAGTAGGATGGGCCTCTAATCTAATGAGTGGAGTACTTTTAAGAAGCAGGCCATGTGAAGACAGAGACACCCCGTGAGAATGCCATGTAAACCCAGAGGCGGTATTTGGAATTATGCATCTGCAAACCAAAGAACTGCAAATCTTGCCCATGAACCACCAGAAACTAGAAAGAGAGCAGGAAGGATTCCACTACAGGTTTGAGAGAGAGAGAGAAAGAGAGAGAGAGAGAGAGAGAGAGAGTGCTGACACCTTGATTTCAGACTTCTATCTTCCCAAACTGTGAAACAATAAATATCTATTATTTTAAGCCACCCAGTTTGTGGTACTTTGTTACAGCAGCCCTCAGAAACTAATTTAGTAGGTGAATATAGGTAAAGCGTTTAGGGGTGTACTTTACTTTTCTTGCAACTTTCAGTATGGTTGAAATTACTGCAAGATAAAAAAGATTTTTGAGATAGAAATATATACATGCAACACTCAGAAATGAATACCATTTTTTACCACCTTCACTTTCATCTCCCTGGTCCGAGCTACCTTCATGTCTCTCCTAGACTACTATAAAATCTTTTAATAATTTCTTCTACTTTTATGCTTACCCGCTTCCCAATCACTGCTAGTTTCACCAAGTGTGATGTATTTAAATTATCTGTCAAATCCTGACATGTCTCTGCTTAAAGCCTTTCACTCTGAGTATAAGCTGAAGTCCTTAGAATGACCTAAAGATTTTTACATGATGTGACCATGTAATTTCTTCTTTTACTACTCCTTCAGTTGCTCTGGTCCAACCACAAGGACCTTGAACATGCCAGGCATGGACCTGTGTTTTAACTTTGTACTCTTTGAAGTCTCTGATGGACTTGCTCTTTTATTTACCCCTTTAATTCCTTTAAGTATTTACTCAAATTATGTATCATTGAAATCATGTGGACCCTCTTATTTAATAGTGATACCTCTCCTTCCCCCAAATTCCCTACAATAATTTTAGTCCTTGTTAGCATGTTATGGTACTTTCTGTGATACTATTTATATTGCTTATTTATCTTATGGATGGTCATGTCATTGCCCCCACTATAAACTCCTTAACAGCAAGGATCTTTTGTTGTTGATGTATTTTGCTATATCTCATTTGCTTAGCACATATGGGTGCTTAGTAAATATCTGTTGAATGAATGGCATTTTAAATGCCTTGACTTAAGTCATACTACATACATTGATAAAAAAACTTTTAAAATAAATGTAAATTTAGTCATCTCTTCCTTCTCTAGTTATCTGTGAAATAATCTGTCATTTTGTTTACAAAATATATAGCTATATGGGGTGCTTGTGTGGCTCAGTTGGTTGAGTGTCTGACTCTTGATTTTGGCTTCGGTCATAATCCCAGGGTCATGGGATCAAGCCCCACATCAGGGTCCGTGCTGAACATGGAGCCTACTTATGTTTCTCTCTCTGTCTGTCTCTTTCTCTTCCCCTTCTCTCCTCCTTCTCCCTTGCTGATGCTCTCATTCTCTCTAAAATATGTATCTGTAATAGTGACTGTTTGCAATCATGGATTATTTGCAAGTAGCCCTAATTGCTTAGAGTAGGATTTTAAAACATATAATAAATACAGAATTCTTACTACATTTGGTAGAAAGCGATTTGGATCTTCCAACACCCTTCAAATCTTGGATTATAAAAATAAAGTCTTTTAAGAGGAGGTGCTTCCTTAGCCCACTCACTTCTGTTCCCTTATTTTTTTTTCCAGCCAGTCATTTCTTTCTATGGCATTCCAGTTTCAGGATATAGGGATATGATTATTAGGATGGTTTGGCTGCAAGTAAAAGTGAGCCCTAACCAACTAAGCTTAAAAATGAGCATCTTTATTATTTTACCTAAAAAGAAGCTCTCAATTAGACAGCCTCCAATGTTGATTAATTTGGTGATTCAGTGACTTCATCAGGGGACCATGTTATTTACACTCAGATATCTTCAACATATGGGATTTTTCTCCCATTAAGTAAGCAAAGAAACAAACAAAAACATATTGTCCATATTTTATTTAGTATATGCAGACCTATATTGAAAAGAAAAAGAGGGATATTTCTTTATGTGTGTTCCTCTTGATCAGCAAGGATGGTCTTTCTAGAAGTTCTTTATATGCTTTTCCATATATCTTATTGGTTAGGATTGTGTCATATCCATTTATTCAAACCAGTCACTGATAAATGAGATGGTCAGAATTGGTTTATGCTAGAGGGTGACAAATGTTTTCTGTAAAGGCCAGATAAGGAACACTTTAGGCTTTGTAGACAATATAGACTTTGCTGCAGTTACTCAATTGCCAGTGTGCAATCAGAGCACACAGAAGCAATCAGATATATATGCAATGGAATGGCATGCTTTGTCTCAATAAAACTTTATTTATACAACAGATGGTCTGCTTTGCTTTGCTGATTCCTGGAATAGACTAATATGGTTGATCCCAGCATCACATCCTCAGGTTTGAGGAGAAACCATTAAACCCAAACAAAACCCAGGCTCATTTTCCAATTAAGAAAAGGATAATGACCATTGAGTAAACAATTGTGTGCCCTACACAAGCTCTCTCATATTAAGTTTGAGATTTTTTGATACTAAAAGAGCGATATATAAAAAGTATTTTAAAAATAATTTGTGTGTTAAGTGATCTTTACCCTTAACATGGGGCTTGAACTCATGACCCCAAGATCAAGAGTTGCATGCTCTACCAACTGAGCCAACTAAGCACCTCTGTAAAAATTATTTTTAAAAGAAGTTAAACTTGTAGTTCAGCTCGAGAATCAAGGCGTGGTAGTTTTCTACACGTTTTTAGTTCAGTTTGAGATGAATACTCAAGGAAGTAGTTATCAAATTTAATTCCTTTCTTCTTTCTAGAATATGTATGTGCTTTTATAGTCAGATCTAAATTTATCATTAAATTAGGAGTCAGAAAAGGAGGAGATTCTATTCTATTAACTCTAGTGCCATTGGTGCTTTTAATGGATCAAAAGACATATGGTAAAACAATGAGTGCAGATTGCTAACTGAGACAATTTAAAGATTACCACTGGAAACAAGTCATAGAGAACATGAGGAGTATATGTTTTAAGTAATGTTGAACAGGCTTTCTTTATATTTGCTTGAGCATCATCCCTTTCACTCATGACACTACCAGCATTATAGTATATGCATTATAATTTGAAAAAAATATGATTTTTCCAGAATTTGACTTAACATACAGAAAATAAAAGTTTTATTATCATATAATGACATATGGAAATAACTGTTATTCTGGTGTCATATATAATATCACAGGTTACAAGAAAAATATTTAAAATGATTATTAAAATATTAAAAAAATATTTACAAAATTAACATCTGTTTTTAAACATTAGTTGCTTGTGTAGGATAGGAAGTAAGTGACACTTTTTAAATGTTTAACACCATTCTGGATCCATAATATCAGATAAACCCTTCACAGACAGGTGTCACCCTGAGGATCACATGGCTTGTCCAACCTGTGGAGAGTTGCCTTCACAAATGAGGGTGGGCAGTTTTCCAGTATTTCAATACTGTAGTGACAGTCAGCTAGTTTGGCTTGAAGTGTCCACGAGCTCCTTATGGACTGACTTATTTTTGGAGATAAAGTGGTATGCTTAGAGACATGTTCAATTTTAATTGCCAGGGAAGAAAATAAGTCAACTTTCTCAGTGAATTGTTGGTAATGGTTTTAGTATTCCCTAATATATTGTTAGGCTTTATGTTTGTTTGATCCTCTTTTGAGTGAAAACTTACCCCAAAAATCTACAGATGGTATGGGAATAAGGAAACAGGTCCTGTAATCAATAGTATCTGTATCTGATCCAGCTTCTAAAGATAGTAATTTACAGACTTATATCATCTGTATGTTCTCCTGTAAAGGGAACAGGCTGGAATTAACACCTCTTTGGTGTTTTTCAAGTACCTTGCTATGAGTCTGAAGGGCTCAGGGTGGAGAGAACAAAAATGGTTCCAGAGTGTTTTTTAAGATGGCCAGTAGGATATCCTTGCTTTCCTGCAATCCCTACCATAAATCCTAGTTTCTATCATGGATTTTGACTTTGTTCATTGACAGGATATTTTGAGAATGTATTTGTCTTTTTATTCATTAGTTTTTTGGTAGACTCAAAGGAACCTTCGTTTCTTTTNCTGAGTGAAAGTTGGACGCTTAACCGACTAAGCCACCCAGGTGCCCCCATTTATTTTTTCAATATATAGAAAGTATGTATTGAGCACCAACTCAGTCACTTAATCTCTGATTTCTCTTCCATGATTTTGTGTTGGTATCATTCATTTATCATTCAGCAATTATTAGTGCTTACCATGTGCCAGGCCTGAAAGGATACAGACAGCTGATCTTTATGTGAAGCTCTTGGCTTAGTTGAATATGGCGTCTTCTCTATGCTTTGTGCAGTGATCCATTACTGACGTATGAAAGATACTTGTCGCTGGACCTCTTCCATTAGTAGATTGAAGCACACGCTTTCCTGAAGTTGTACCAACTTTTCATAAATTTTCACAACTTAGCATCACTTCTCTAATTCTTCCTTCTTCAAACTGGCTACTAGGCCTCTAATGTTTTTTGTAGATTTTCCTGGATGCCCTCTTTATCTGGGTTCATCCTGTGTTATGTCATGAAGGATGATGGTTCATTTTTATATTCAAAATACTGTTCCCTTTTCATCTTTCTTGATTTGCTTGATGGATTATTTTTTTTAAATAAAAGAACAACCAGGATAGAATACATCTGAATTATTCTACATTTAACATTTATTGAATGCATATAATGTGCCAGGGCTGCTGATTCAGTGCCATAATGTACTATATTTCCAGTAATCCTCACAATAATATTGCAGGGTTGAAATTACTTTCCTCATCTTATATCTGAGAAGTCTGAGGCTTAGAGGTTTTGTCAGTGTCTCTTGTTAGTATATTTCATTAATGGTCAAATCTGTATTTGAACTCCAGCGTTTCGGGCTTAAATGTTCTGGTCTTTTATTTTTATTAATATTTTAATTTTTTAAATTTATTTTTACAGGAGAGAGCATGAGTGGAGAAGGGACAGAGAGAGAGGGAGACACAGAATCCAAAGCAGGCTCCAGGCTCTGTGCTGTCAACACAGAGCCTGACGCAGGGCTTAAACTCATGGATGGTGAGATCATGACCTGAGCCAAAGTCGGACACTTAACCAACTGAGTCACGCAGAGGTGCCTATGTTCTTGCCTTTTAAAGCTATCCTAAATAAAGTCTTTTGGTCTTGTGAAGAGATACAAGTTGATAGGTACATAGTTTTTAAAACAGAGGATTTCTTCAATAATGTATGAATTCTCTTGAGGTAACAGTGTGGCAGACATTTTGGTTTCAC
The DNA here is from genome assembly GCF_008692635.1 of Crocuta crocuta. Taxonomy (NCBI): domain Eukaryota; kingdom Metazoa; phylum Chordata; class Mammalia; order Carnivora; family Hyaenidae; genus Crocuta; species Crocuta crocuta. Next base: position 957,020 of record NW_027531874.1, on the reverse strand, counting down.
CACATGGAGTTCTTGATTAGTGACAAATTCGTACTAAACTGCAGATCTGTAATACTGTCGTACAAGGTGGAAGATGTATTTGTCTTCTTAATAATGCTCTTTTTAGCTTTGGAAATTTTTAGAATTTTCATATTAACTTGGTTGCTTTCAATTTTATTCTTATTGAAATAGATATATCTCCTGAGATCACAGCAAAACAAAATAATGCCTTTAAATGATTTATTTGTAATGTATGAACACTTAGAATTCAAACTAGTGCCAGTTTTCAGTTTGGTATGCTGTGTTTTAGTCATCAGTACATGGAGGATATGAAAGTACTTGTATTGTGATGATTTTTACTATTTACTAACCCCACAACAATTTAACTTAGATTTGTAAAATCATACAGCAATATGTTATAGCAGAATCACAAAATGCTTGTTCTGATTAACCCCCCTCCCTAGTTTTTATTTCAAATATCTAAATTTATAAATAACTTCAGACTCTCATTTTGCATGCATTCAGTCAAGAAGAAAAAGAGAGTATATAGTAAAAAAAATAAAATAGTCTTCCTCCTTCCTCCACACCCCACAATCATCAGGGACTTGCATAAATGTACTTGAGACTTAATTTGCTTCATTTTCAGTTTCATTTTCAGAGCTATTTCTTTTTCAGGCTTCCCATTACACTTTATTTGAAAACCAGCTCTTATCATTTTAGTCATTATTGTCACAGATTCCAAGTTCTTAAATTATGCTGATCACAAAAGATACTAGTTTTATGTTCTCCTCTCATTCAGTAGCTGTTCCAATATCCCAGCCGAGGGCCACATTGGCAACATTCAGCACAGATGACAGTTTTTGTTCTGTGCAGGCACACAAAGAAATGGCTGGGGAAGCTGAATCACCATTTCACTCAGACAAGAAAGGAGCATCTTTCTGGGTCCTACAGCCCATGGCCAAGAAATGTCAGAATACTTACAGCAAACCTAAAGGCAATGTAATTAGCTCATAGTCTAGCTGGTAGTTTCCTCTCACTTGGCATTATTAATCCAGACCTCCTAAAGGCCAAAGTGTTAACAGGCTGCAGTTTGCTAAAATATGTATTGACCTACACTTTTTCAAGATGCACCTTAAACTACCTTCCTAAATGCAGACTTCTGTGATCCCACCCTGTTTGTTCACTCACTCACCCTTCCTTCCTTCCTTCCTTCCTTCCTTCCTTCCTTCCTTCCTTCCTTCCTTCCTTCCTTCCCCCGTCCCTTCCTCCCTTCCTTTCCACTATTTCATGTCCATACCAGTGTTTTAGCATTTCTCACATGTGCTTTTTAAAAAGCCTGTGTGTGTATGTGTGCACACGTGTGTGCGTACATGCACACATGGCATGACTTTCCCATGGATGTAAACTTCTCCCTGCAGAGACTCTACCTTACTCTTTTTCTATCCTCCCCTGTCACTACCATATTTCTATTATAAGAATTGATAGCTTTGAAATCACTGTTTTTTAATAGTATAATGGAAAGAATCATCTGGTTTCTGGTTTTGACTCTGCAACGTATTAGTCATTAAGTGATTCTTTTATTCAACATGCAGTAATTGAGTATCTGCTATGTGACAGGTTATTCAAAATGCTAGGAATATAGTGGTGAGCAAACACTCAAGCTATAGACAAGATATTCCTGATACCCTGGAGTTTGCATTCTATGGAAAGTACTGAAGATAAATAACATAGCAGGACAGACATCAAATAAATGGTATATAGGGAATTAAAATAGGAAATTTATAAGTTGCAGTTTTAGATTAGTATTTAATTTAGCTGAGATCTGAAGAAACTGACTATGAAGGTCAGGGGAGCAGTTTGCCCAGAGATTATAAGGCAACAATGAAGTTGTCTATTTTAAGAATGTGAAGGAGATCTCTATGACCAGTGTGCTGGGTGAGGGTGAGATGCCAGGGAGATAAGCAAGATGAGTGGTTTGGATTTTATATTTTTATATGGTTTCGGAGGTTTCAAATTGCAGAGTGGTATTATTTGATCAGTAACACTCATGCAGTGTTTGGAGAATGGATTCAATAGAGAAGAGAGGTAGTAGGGATCCTAGATAGGAAATTATGGCACTAACTCAAGCACAAGGCAGTTTGTTGGCAGTTTTTCCTGGTAATAAAGGTGGAGATGGATGGATAGATTATAGGATATGTTTGAGGTAGAATCAAAGATGTGCTGAAGGTTTGGGAGGTTAATTAAAGAAAGGAATGAAAGTCTTCACAAATATGGGTAAGTTGCTTAGATGTTTCTAATGGCAGGCCCCACAAAAGTAGATTTATAGATACATCATTGATTCCCAGCTGGGAGTGATTTTGTCATCATTCATCCCCAAACTTGGGGGACATTTGGCAGTATCTGGAGATAGTTTTAACAGTCACAACTGTATATGATGTTGATGCTACTATGACTAGTGGGTAGAGACCAGAGATGATACTAAACTCCTACGATATACAGGACAGCTGCCTCAACAATCACCTGGCCTCAAATTTCAATAGTGCCAAGGTTGAAAATTTCTGAAATACATTTACCCACTTTCCAGAGAAATTGTGAGGATTAGCTGAAACAGTATATTGTAAAGCAGGATGGAAGTTTTAAATTCTATACAAAGTATTATCGATGTCTTGATTTTACAGTGTCTCATGGGATAAAGACAATAAATTCTCACAGTTAACTCGTTGAAAGGACATCTTCTCTTCTACTCCTGAATGAATGTTGTGTATTTCGAATGTGGTACTTTGGGTATTAGCCCCATTCTGCTTCAAAGTAGAGTAGCAAAGAAAAATAGAAAATTCTAGCTTCAAAGTTTCTTTTGACTCCCCTACAGGCACCATTTAAAATTGTGTTCTTGAAAATAAACTCTAAAAAAATAAAAAAAAATAAAATTGTGTTGCAGAAAGACTGATTATAAAATTCATTAGAAATGAGTTTCAAAATAAACTTTTATTTTTAAGATAAAGTGGTGGGAGGGAGAACAGGAGACTTCAGGGGCATTATGCCACTGTTTTCCCTGAGAAATGCCAAGGAAATTAATTAAAGAAGATGGAGGAGAGAGCAGAGTCATGAATAGAGTAGCCAGTTCTTCATTCTTTCTGTCTCTACTTCACACAGTACTCTGCACCAAGCTCTTGTTAGCAACCTTCCACAGGACACGGCACCTCCCTCCAGGGAGTTCTGCCTCAAAATGAGGAGAGCAAGTGAATTTTACCTGTAATTAGCTTCCAGAATACAATGAAAGAGAGGTTTAAAAAAAAAACCTACCTCAGTGAGTTCTTAAATGGGTACAAGATAATGTTGGTAGAGGTTTAAAATATTTAACCATCAGTAAATATTCAAGGCAGTCATTTGAAGTTATCAGTGGCTAGGTAGATGCATTCATTAGCTGCCAGAAAGTCATTTAATCAAAAGTTCAAATTAACAAGAGGAGAATTAAAAATGCAGAACTGAAAATATAGGGAATAAGCAAAGTTGCTAATTACACCCAGCTACCTTATTCCTCAAGTCATTGACTATTCAAGCATTTGTTAAAGTTTCTAAAAATAACCAGGTGTCAAAAGATTGATTTCTTTTCAGAAGGCCTGCTTACTTAGATTGATGGCCAGGTCCAGCAGAGAGCTAGAGGGAAGTACTAGAGAATGAAGTACTAGGACATGATCTCAGAATATAAAACCTTGAGAATCCTAAAGCTGGCATATGCTGATAGGGAGAAAAGTTTTTTTTTTTCCTTTTTTAGTCTTTATTACTTAAAAGTTCCAGACTTTTCTCTTTGCATTCAGACATTGTATGATATAGAATCTATCAGATAGAGAGTGATAATATGTTAAAACTATGCTAAATGCTAAAACTGATATGATGTAGGATTTTCTTTGTTTGAAAGATTCTTAGTTATCTTCCTATCCCAATCTTTGTCAACTTCCTCTACACTCTCCTATATATAAAATAAACTATATTAAAGTGTTTTTAGTCTTACAGAGGAGGCTATTTTCAGTATCTCCAAGTAGAAGAACAAAGCTCTCAAGCCATATAGTAGTCACTTGTTAGAACGAGACATTCCTACAGGCATTTTTCTTTTGCTCTTTGAAGGATGTATGACTTTTTTCTCCCTTCAAAGTACAGCTTCTATTTCTTCCTCTAGCTTTAGTAGCCATTAAACAATTCTTCATTTTGAAGGATACATATAGATCCCAAGACATTTTCTGGTTGGAGAAAAACAGTGCATATTTTCAGGGCTCCCTGACTTCAAGTTTCATAGTTCTTATTTAAGAATGTAATAGGTTAACCACCACGATGTATTGTCACCTATGCTTTCCCTAAAAAGCCATGGAGATGGGAGTTACAAGTATTTGTTCTGTTTTAGCATTGTTAAAAACTACCTCTGTGGCCTTGGGCAAGTCATGTACATTGACTTTCAGCTTAAATGTAGGAATTTTTAAGTAGAAAAAGTCATTTTGTTAAGTGTGTTTGAAACCGTCTGAAATGTGAGAACCCTACCCATGTGGATTTGAAACCTGATGGGAATGTTAAAACTTACTGAGTGTGGATTTTTCCAGAATCTCAGGTGATGGAGGCTTTCACAGCCAGTCTCCCAGTGTTTGTACATTATTTATAATTCATTTCCTTCAGTTTGTAGACTATAGAAATTTAAGGTTCAGAATAGCTAAGTAATTTGCTCAAGGTTACATAGCTAGCTACTGGTAAAGCTTGGACTTTAAATGTAATCTGTTGGCCCACAAAACTGCTCATTCTGCCAGTTATTAGCTGCTTATTTAATCTGAGAATGGCTATACCTTTTCTGTAAAATAATTCATTAAAATACATACATATCTTACTATATATGCATAAATACTCAACAAACTGAATATAGAGGGAATGTACCTCAACATAGTAAAGCCATATGTAACAAATCCACATGTAACATCATACTTCTTGGTGAAAAACTGAAAGCTTTTTTCTAAGATCAGGAACAAGATAAAGATGCCCACTTTTGCTGCTTCTATTCAACATATTACTGGAAGTCCTAGCCATACCAGTTAGGTAAGAAAAAGAAATAAAAGCTATTTAAATCTGAAAGGAAGAAGTAAAAGTGTCTCTATTTGCAGGCACCATGATAGTATATATAGAAAACCTTAAAGACTCCATCAGAAAACTACTAGAACTAGTAAATGAATTCAGTAAAGATGCAAGATACAAAAGCAACATACAAAAATCAGGTGTTTCTATACACTAACAACAACTATCTGAAAGAGATATTAAGAAAACAATCTCAATTACAATTGAATCAAAAAATAAGAAATCTAGGAATAAATTAAAACAAGGAGGTAAAAAATCTATACACTGGAGAGTAGAAATCATTAATTAATTAAAGAAGACACAAATAAATGGAGAGATATCCCTTGTTGATGGATTGGAAGAATTAATTATTGTTAAAATATCCATATTATCTAAAGGAATCTATAGGTTCATTGCAATCCTTATAAAAATTCCAATGGAATTTTTCACAGAAGTAGGACAAACTCATTCTAAAATTCATATGGAATGGCAAAAGACTTTGAATTGCCAAAGCCATCTTGAGAAAGGGAAACAAAGCTGGAGACCTCATACTTCCTGATTCCTCACTGTGTTACAGAACGGTAGCAATAAAAAAAACTATGGCATTGGCATGAAAACAGACACATAGATCGATGGAATTGAATTGAGAGCCCCCAAATAAACCCATGCATACATGCTCAGCTAATTTGCAACAAAGGAGCCAAGAATTTACAGTGGGGAAGTGATAGTCTCCTCAATACATTTTGTTGGCATCATTGGACAGCCACATGCAGAAGTATCAGACTAGACCCCTATCTTATACCATATACAAAAATCAGCTCAAAATGCACTAAAAACTTGAAAGTAAGGCCTGAAACATAAAACTCCTGGGGAAAAAAAAAACTTTGGGAGTAAGCTGTTGGATATTGGTCTCTTCAATGATTTTTTTCTGTTTGACACCAAAAGTAAAGGTATGATAAGCAAAAATAAACAAATTGGACTAAACCAACGTAAAAAACTTCTGCACAGCAAATGAAACCACCAACAAAATGAAAAGGAACCGACTGAATGGGAGAAAATATGTGTAAATCATTTATCCAATAAAAGGTTAATATCTAGACTATATAAGGAGCTCATGCAACTCAATAACAATAACAAAATATTAAATTGGTCAGGTGAACTAAATAGACCTTTTTCCAAAGAAGAAATACAAAGGACCAATGTTGACTTGGATCTATATTAATATATAAAACAAGTTTTCTCCAAATTTCTTCTTGTAATTTTTTCATGTATATATATTTATATATATAAACTATAATTTTAAGTTTTTAAATTTATTATGTTTTTTTAAAATTTTTAATGTTTTATTTATTTCTGAGAGAGAGAGAGACAGAGAGAGAGAGCGTGAACAGGGGAGGGTCAGGGAGAGAGGGAGATACAGAATCCGAAACAGGCTCCAGGCTCTGAGTTAGCTGTCAGCACAGAGCCTGATGCAGGGCTCGAACCCACGAACTGTGAGAACATGACCTGAGCCGAAATTGGACACTTAACCGACTGAGCCACTAAGGCGCTCCTAAATTCATTATGTTTTTAAAGTTGTATTTGAAGTTTTATATTCATTTATTGTCATATCCTATGAGTCGTTCTTATGGATACTTGGAAATGCAGAGAAGTGGTTAGCTTTCAGGATCTTTGATGTATACACTTTAATAAATAGGTCTAGTAAAATTCATATTTCTTGACATATTCATTACTCAGCAAAATATTGCATATATGTTTTTAATTATTCCCAAACTTCAGTGCCTTCAAATCTTAACAATGAATTAATTACTTTGATGTTATTATACACTTTAATGAAATTATATGCAACTACACAGAAAAATAGCATAAGCTTCTCTTTTGAGCCTAAAAATAGTTAAATTGTTTCTTTTGCAATTGTAGAATCTGTTCACAGATTCTTCTTGTAGTTTTGCACTTTTATGAATTTCTGCTTGCTGTTTTTGTTAAGCGAAGTAAGACTTCTGGATGGCTTTTAAAATTCTACACAGCCTTGAAAAAAAAATGCTTTAAATAAGTAGTGTTTAATTAAGAAAAAACAATTACTTTTGAACCTTTTTCTTCCTGTCTAATTTAGGGCACAAAAGAAAAAAAAATAAGAAAAATGTGTTAATTTTTATGCCAGGATTCTCAAAGGCACCACATTGGATAAAATTACCCTGGTCAGAGGAATACCACCCTTTCAGCTCTTGAAGAACCACTTGGAGTTTGAAATAGTAATTTACTCAGTAGATGATTGAGAAAGTTGAATTAGGACAAGATTTCTGGGCCTAATAATATACAAATAATAATTGTCAGTATAGAATCCTGTGAAATCTATTAACCTTGAAACTGAAAATATCATCTCATTTATATTTAAGTATTTATTTATACTTAAATATTTACATTTATTTTTATTTACTGTTATTATCTATTTTAGAGAAAGAGGGGGAAGGGCAGACAGAGAAGGAGAGAGAGAATCCCCTGTAGGCTCTGTGGCCTATGTGCAGCTAGGTGCAGGGCCTGATCCCATGACTCTGGGATCATGACCTCGGCCAAAATCAAGAATCAGACACTTAACCCACTGAGACACCAGGTCCTTTGTCACTGTTCTTTTTTTTTTAATATAATCACAATTTTTTTTTACTTTTTAGTGAGAAAAGAGCACATAATAATGAATTATGTTTAGCAAGATAATTCCACAGTGTTAAGTGTCTTTTCTTATGGACTATTGAGTTTAAAACAGCTTTTTAGCCTTCTCACTGTACTCTTTAATATGTGGATGATTTTCTGTCATATCTAAGATATTACTTAAAAATACAAAGTATTTTAAAGTTCTGAACATCACTATTTTTTCTAATTATGAAAGAATACCATAAAATTGCAGAAAAGTATAATTGCTGTTTTAAATGGGATTCCCCAACCTAATTTTACACTTCTTTGACCATTTCAGGAGCCATACTTTTTTTTTTTTCCCCAACTAAAACTTCTACCAGAGACTTGCAACTTAAATTGTAGGGACTTCTCTCATCCTGGAACCATTTTGAGCCTAAATGCAACATAGCACATTCTTAATTATAAGCTCCCAAAAGGCAGGGATTGTATTTGTCTTGTTCTCAAGAGGCCAACACACTGTCAGGTGCATAGTGGCCATTCAGTAATAAATGACAATTCTGATGATGCAGTTTAAAAATAGTCCCTCAGTTCTTTTGCCCTGGAGTCCAAATAAGAATACTAGAAACATGAAATGAAATAGGAATAATATTTTCCTCAGCAAAGTGACATGTACATGGCTCACAAAAAACTGGCCGGTTTCTTTTTCCTTTTCAGAAACATAAGATTACTAAATAAACTTCGGTAATGAGTAGCTAAGGTGGTGTATGCTGTGCACATAACCAGGAAACACTGAGTCAGCAGTTCTGAGAAATAAATGCCTCATTTTTAGGAAATGTGAAACAACTGAATACATTTCATTACTTTGCATTTAAAGTACAGAGGTGGTGAATACTCAGAAGAGTCTTCTAGCTATTCCAGTCCTGTGTCTTAGTAGACAGTTATTTTTACTGACAGGTGAGAATATTTTGCCTGTACTTACTTCATAGATACAAGCTCTTAGGAAGTGCTTTTTGCTTCCATGCATCCTCTTCCCTTCTTTTATTTCTCAAATCAGTCATTGAAACAAGTGTCTTGAGGTAAAATGAGGAATAAGAGAAGTAATATCTCCCTGCATCCTCTTTCTAAACAATAGGGAAAGATCAAAGTTAGGATCAGAACCAATATTATCAACTTATAAAAGAGCCTGCTCATCATGTCTAACTTTCTTTGACAGTATCTATACAGGCTTCTGTATCTAAAGATGATTTCATTGTCAATATGCAATCAGGCAGGTCAGTGTTCATTTCGTTTGTGAAGAAAACCACATCAAGCAAATTTCATTATAAAACCTAAAAATCAATATATATTTGTGCCAGTGTTCCCTGAAAAATGAATATGAGTACTGCTTTACCCTAAAAAGACATTTTTAAGGATTGAGTTTTTTACTAAAAGAAGTAAGAAGCCATCTTTAGTTTTGGACTATTATTGGGCAGTGTTTGATGTTAAGATAGTGAAATGAAGAGTGACTTTGGAGCTCATTTTGTTTTGAATGTGTTTATTGGTCAGGCATGGTGCCTGTACAAGTTGAAAATGACTATGTAAAAAAATACTCCCATGTATCAACTGGTAAATGTCAGAACAGTACAGTGATCATAGCTAGTAGTTGTTTATTATGCAGTATTTATGGACACTGTGATACAGAGTTTCTTTTGATTTTTCTTTAATTTTTATAACTGTATGATAGTACAATAGTGTGTGTAAGCTAAATACTATATGTAGCAAATGCCACACAATAGATGTTTTTATTTCACCCAAGAGTTTAATACAGTGTATCCTCCTGTGTGTGGCTCACCATTTCACAGAGCTTCGAAGTTCTTTGCTAGGTTCTCTTCCATCTGACAGGAGGGGAGAGAAAAGGTAAGGATAGCAGAGGTGGTTTTACATGACCCAGACCTGGAGGAGGCATCTACCTCTTTAGCCGCATTCTATTGGCAAGAATGTTGTCATGTGATACACCTCATTGCAAGGAAGCCTGGGAAATGTACTCCAGGCCTGTGTAAGGGGGGCGGGGAGGGGAGGGAGAAATTTAAGTTTGGTGAACAAGTAGCCAATCTGTCCCACAAGGGGGTGTTATTTCTCCTTTTACAGTTAAGAAAATCAGACATAAAGTTCTTTTATGATATCTCATATCATCTAGTGGGTAATGATGATACTGGATCTGTCTAAAAGTCTGTTTGTATGCATTGCCTTCTCATTCAACCTTGGACTGTATATTGTGCTACCTTACCTTGCCTTGGAATCTCATAGTATCTTCCCAATCAAAAGATTACCCCAGGAGATACGTACTGAGCTTTTGACTTTAAGCTCTATGCAGGGGCCGCCATTAGACCTTGCTGGAGCTCCATTGACAGTGCTGAAATCTTAAAACAGAAGTAATAAATACAACTTTGGAGACAATTTTAAGAACCAGCCGGCATTTCCTGTGCTAGCTCTTGCTACTATCATGACAACATGTAGTGCCCCATTTGGGAGCTATTCTGTTAACCTTTGGTCCTAGTGAGAGTGATTAGCAGAGTCCCTCTGCAGACCCATGTCTGGTGTGTAGTACGAGTGACAAGTAAAAATTTGTGTAAGGCACTGAGTTTTTATTTTGTAGTGTTACTGTTATTGACACATAGCCTAGCATTTCCTGACTGGTACCTAGTATGTCTGTCTTACAGGAATGTTTATAGAAGTATATAAATATGTCCATGTCCCTATGTCTCTGTATCCAGTGATATTCACTCAAGTCTTATTTTAATAAATATGTTTGAAATTTATGCTGTGACCACAGAATAAACTCCTAAAACAGTTATAGTTTAATCCTGTATTTACCCTACATGCAATGATGATTACTATTATGTTAAAAATGAAGGTTGAAGAATACATAAAATTATATATATGTTATTTCAGAATGTCAATAAGAACTTTATTCCCACTTTTGTGAGACTTCACAGGAAGAGAGCTGGAGGAGGTGACGGCATCTAGCACCATTCCTGATGTAGTTCCAGTTACCTCCATCTTTTGCCTGTATCACCAAACAAACCTACCTGAATGGTCTTCCTCCCTCTGCTTTGGCTCCTCTAATCCATTTTTCACACAATAGCCAGTGTGATCTCTATAAGTTTACCCTCAGTGTTACTATGAAAACCTCCGTGTCTTATCGTGGGTTCCTAAAAAACAGAGCCTAAGACACAGTGTTAACATTTACTGTAGGAGGTGCAATCCTACAGCAGAGAGAGTGAGACAAAGGGAGATCAGAAGGACAAGAAGACACAGCAGAGAGATGTGTTACCAAGGTGGCCGCTGCTTTATGATCTGCTTAAAATCAAGGATGGTTGCTTGACAGGTACAGTGTCTGGACTGTGTGAGACTTACTGGTGTGTCCTGATGTGTGTTAAACACATCTTAAAGGAAAACACATCTCATCAGAATGAGGAAATGCATGAGAATTTTCCGGCTGGCTCCTGTAGGTCTCCCATAGGTAAGCTCCCCCATGCACATGGGTTCCGTCATCAGGCCCTGTGGAGATGGTTTAGGAAGCAGATTCCACATGTACTTCAGTGACTTATCTGAATGTGAACTTAACAGTGGGTAGCAGAGATTTGGGGGGCATGTGCCACTTGGCCCTCAGGAGGAAAAATCTAGTGGGCTCACATGAAATTTCACAGTACCCACACAGGCTGAGGTGGAACAAAGTGGCAGATGGTCCTGTAATGGGGGAGGGGTAGAAAAAACTTTGAGGATGTAATGTGATGTGTTGTGATGGATATAGTTGATCATAGTTGGGACCCTAAGTCCTGGCACACTCAAGTCCTTCCTGTGCCTAGGAACACATTAGTTCTCAATTCCTTTTCTTATCCCTTACTAGTTTATTTAGGTTCTCAACTCTGTTTCCACCTTCTTTTGTTCCTACTTCTTAAGTCTTTGAATTGTTTGAATCTGCCTACTGCCTTCACCACATCAAAAGCTCAGCACAGGCAAAGGCTTTTTATTGTCTTTCCCCTCAGAAGGTAAACACAGAGTAGAAAAGCAAATAGTAGTGAATTGATAAATGATAGTGACAAGTAATATTTATTTAACAATTACCATATTTTAGGCTATAATATAATTTCTCTGATAATTGGGTTTTCAGAAGCTTCTTGGGTCAGGTAGCCACTATTTTAGTTTATTCTTTTTCTGTAGAGAACTAGGTGTATGTTTCTTTATATGAATTAGAATCAACTCTTGTTTAAAATTCCCGTATTAAAGATATTCCAAAACCCNGTAGAGAACTAGGTGTATGTTTCTTTATATGAATTAGAATCAACTCTTGTTTTAAATTCCCGTATTAAAGATATTCCAAAACATGTTTGATATAAAAATAAATTTTTCTATTTAAGGCATTTCAGAACTTGTTTGAGGGGCACCTGGTTGGCTCAGTCAGTTAAGTGTCTGGTTTCTGTTCAGGTCACGATCTCACGGTTTGTGGGTTCAAGGCCCACCTGGGCTCTGTGCTGACAACTCAGAGCCTGGAGCCTGTTTCAGATTCACTCTCTCTCTCTCTCTCTCTCTCTCTCTCTCTCTCTCTCTCTCTCTGCCCCTCCCCAACTCATACTCTGTCTCTCTTTCAAAAATAAATAAACATTAAAAAAATTTAAAAAACTTATTTCATAACACATTTTGTCTGTATTGGTAGTTATACCAATCATGACATTAAATAATGTAGTAAATTCTTCATATTGAGTTTAAAAATATATTTTATTGGCTGTTAATTAAAAATATATTGTGACACATTTTAGATATTATTTATATATATATTTTTTTAAGTTTATTTATTTTGAGAGAGACAGAGAGCATACACAGTGGAGGAAGAGCAGAGGAAGAGGGGAATAGAGGATCCAAAGCAGGCTCTGTGCTGATGCAGAGAGCATAATGTGGGGGCTTGAACTCACAAACTACGAGATCATAACCTGACCCGAAATCAAACACTTATATGACTGAGCCACCTAGGTGCCCATATTATTTATATTTTTATACTTATATCAAAAAGTGAATTTGGTCATCTGAATGACCCATGGATCCTGACTCAGTTTCCAAAATCCTTATAATTTTCTAAGTGCTAGGAGTGCCGAAGGTGTCTCTTGTTATATTGATGATTTGACTTTTGGGAAACACCTAAGGTTAGGGACTGGTTGTCAGGAGAACCAGTGAAGTGATTAGAGGGTTTGAACTTTCAGTCCTTCCTCCCAATCCCCCAGGTCAAGAGAGGGCCTGGAGATTAAACCGATGGCCAAAGACTAGTAATTTAATCAATCATGGCTACATAATGCAGCTTACATAAAAATGCAGGAGCACCATGTTTGTAGTTTCCTGGTGGTGGGGGAGTGCTGTGCCTGGATGGCATGGTAGTTCCTTGCACATTCCCAGTGCCTAGCCCTGTGTGTGGCCTCCATCTGGCTTTTCCTGAGTGATGATATAGTAAGTAAAATGTTCCTGAGTTTTGTGGGCCTCTCTAGCAAATTAACTTAACCCAAGGAAGGAGGAGGTTGTGGGGACCTCTAATTTATAGCTGGTTGGGTAGAAGTATAGGTAACAACCTGAACTTAGAACTGGCATCCTAAGTTGGAGGGATTTATTGGAACCTGCAATTTGTAGTTGGTCAGTTAGCAGCACAGGTAACAGCCTGGATTTGCAATTGGCATCTGAATTTGGACAGGACAGGGGCAGAGGCTGGCAAGTGTTGGAGGACTGAACCTTTTACCTGTGGAATCTTATTAGATACAGGTGTCAGAATTGAGTTGGATTGTAGGACATCCAGCTGGTGTATAAGAATTGCTTGTTTGTATGCAGACGTACCCTTTCCCATTGGAAATGTTGCCATTTTTACATTATACATTTAGAACATTATAGGTTTTTCTGATGCTTTAAAATGTTATTTTTTCATATTAAAGCTCTTCTTGAATGCCCTTAAAGTGCCTCCCCCCCTCCATTTTTTGTTAATTTTATTCTTGGTTTAAACAGTGGCTTTCAGTCTTTGAACAGTAAAATTGTCTGGGAACTTAAAAAAATAGTAATGACAAGGCTGACCCCAGGGTTTCTTATTTCATTGACCTTAGATGGGAGTCAAAATACAGTTTTTTTGTAATACCTATTTTTAGAGAGAGAGAGGGAGACAGCAGGGAGGGGCAGAGAGAGAAAGGAAGAGAGAGAACCCCAAGCTGGCTCTGTCCTGTCACTGTGGAATTCAGTGTGGGGTTCAAACCGATGAACCATGAGATTATGACCTGAGCTGAAGCCAAGAATCAGACACTTAATGGACTGAGCCACCCAGGTGGCCCAATACATGTATTTTTTTAAACTGACCCCATGTGATGCCTGTATGTAACTGAGGTTGAAGAATTTTGAGAAGAAATCTCAAAGTGAGATCCACAGATCTTCAGGGATTTTGATGAAACTTTGTGAGCATTGAAGTTTGTTTAATATTAATACAGATTTTGTTCCTGATATGAATGAATGAATTTTTCAGTTTCAAACCTTCTAGGTATCTTGCCAATATTGGCACCGGTCTCATAAATTGTTTTGTTTGGTGTTGGTTAGCAAATTGGGAATCTGACTTCTAAAAATTACTTTTTAGAATATCTGAAAAATCAGGGGACAGTTATAGTGTCTTTAAGTTGTCTTTAGTTAAACTCATTTTGTGGATGAGGAAGTTGAGACCTAGAGGGATGATATTATACAGCTAGTCAGGACTTTGAGACTCCTAACTCGTAGTCTGGTCCTCTTTGTTTTATCCTTACCTCCTGGGAGCCTTGTGAAATATCATAGGACTTCAGACTTCAGTTCCTTTTGAGAAAAATCCTAAAACTCCTACCATTTGTTATTTAAACCCCGGTGCCAAATTCTAATTACCATCCAGTAATTAACAGTGAACAGATGTGTGTTATTTTCTAGAAAAAGGAAAAAAAAAAAAACCCCTGGAATGTGTTCTACACCTGTACCTTCAGCAGTGTTTCTCCACTGAGAAGTAGCAATCAGCATTAATGTATAAACTCAAATTGCAGAGGTCTCATATTTAGCTGATGCTGAGGCAGAGTGCAGTGTAAGGGTTTCTGTTGCCAACAGATCAAATGTTCTCCAGGCTCCCATCAGCTTTCCCAAATGCCAGTCACCAAAACTGTGTTTTCGCCTTGAAAAGCAGGTTTTGTTGTCGTGCAGTTAAGTGGTACATTGGTGAAATTAGATGGTGCCTTTCTCATAGGAAATTATTTCCCTGGGAGCATCAGGTAACAAAGTGTAGCCATTGAAGATCTATTTCTGTTACTACTTTGTTATATTGTATACAGCTAAAAATACAGAATTTAGGGTGTGGTTAGCAACAAACTACATCAATGGACTTTAAGTATTATTTTAGGTTTTTGGTGGAATGGGCTCATTGGCATGGCACAGCTCTTATGCTGAGAAATGAATTTAGAAAATGCTTGTAGGCTTGTTTCAAACTGGGATTCATTACATCATGTCATGTGGTTGAGTATTGTTTGTTTCACTCAAATTTCATACTTAAATTTTTACACTCTTTCAACCTAGGCTTAAAGTAAGTGTCTTAGATTGTAAAATATTACTAATTTAAAAAATATGTATTTGTTCAATAGGTTTGCTTCTAGAGAGTTGGGTTATATGTTTAAATACATTAGCCTCCTGAATGTGGAAATTGTGTTCCTTGTAGCTAGGGGATACAGGTACAAGTACTTAAGTTGAAGTCTGAATATTGCTATATCCCCAAACAGTCCATCACTTATGATGAATTCATGCTTGTTTCTANTGACCTAAGCGAAAGTCGGATGCTTAACCCACTAAGCCACCCAGGCTCCCCATAATTTGGATAGTTGATTATAGATTATAGTGGCAAGCTTAAATGGCATCATCATGGTGGTCAGGCATGATCAGACAGTTGTTCAGATTTATATTTGTTTAATGTTGAATTTTTTATAAATGTTGGTCAGTTTTTTTTCCTTGAAAGGGGCAATGCCAACTTTCCCCCATCTTTCTTTTTTCTTTTCAAAAAGTAGTAATGGTAGTAAAATAGGCAGTGTTCTAGATGGAAGGAGAGGGAAATTATGGATGACTAAATTTTGACATCATTAGTTGACATTAGAGTATAAATCTTCTAAAGTCAAAATTGACAGAATAAAAATGTTCACTCAGAGGAAAATAAAACACATGAAATGAAACCATGGTCCTGTGAACCATCAAAGCCTTAGGTAGGATAGCATTTCTCCCTAAAGAGGGAGGCTTCTGTTGCATTCCAAAACATACATAATAAATAAATTTCAATGTATATATTCTTCAGTATAGTTAAACATAATCTAAGAGTCTTATTTAATAGTAATTTAAACTGTTTTTGTCAGTTGAAAAGAGGAAATTCTGCATAAAGGAAAATATTCTCTTAGCATTTTAATTCTTTTTTTTTTACGTTAGGTGAAATTTTTAAAAATTTATTTATGTATTTTTTTATTTTGCACATTTTTAAATTTATTTTTTAAATTTACATCCAAGTTGGTTAGCATATAGTGCAACAATGATTTCAGAAGAGATTCCTTAATGCCCCTTACCCATTTAGGCTATTACCCCTCCCACAACCCCTCCAGTAACCCTCTGTTTGTTTTTTTACATATTTCTCTTATAGTTTTGTCCCTCTCCTTGTTTTTATATTATTTTTACTTAGCATTTTAATTCTTAAGAAATTTTATAAATATTTTTAAATATATATATTAATGTGGAAGATAATCCGTACCTGACTCATGTATTCTTAACTTCTGGAAAGCATGTTAATATTTGCAGTGTTTGGGGGGACCTGGGTGGCTCAGTCGGTTAAGCATGGGACTTTGGTTCACATCATGATCTCACAGTTTGTGAGATCGAGCCCTATGTCAGGCTCTGTGCTGACAGTTTGGAGCCTGGAGTCTGCTTCAGATTCTGTGTCTTCTTCTTTCTCTGGCCCTCCCCTACTTGTGCTCTGTCTCTCTCTGTCTCTCAAAAATAAATAAATGTAAAAAAAATTATAAAATATATTTTGCATGTTTGATTTACATCTGTTTCGATGACCTAGAATCAACCCTTAAATTATAGAAACAAACCACGTATGTTCTTGTAGGTCTTTCCCTTTTAAAGCATGTTGGACAGAGCCACAGCCCACCTCATCGGTGTGTTATGCTGCTTCTCTGGCTTTTGTGACTTCAAGTAAGCAGACTTTTATATTGTAGGCACTTGGACACTTTCTGAAAAGTAGATCTTTACACTCTGTTCAAGAGCCTGTCTCTTTAGGATTTTACATTAAATGTAGGATTAAGATTTTGCCTGACTTTTTTTTTTTTAATTTTTTTTTAAATGTTTTTTATTTATTTCTAGGAGAGAGAGAGAGACAGCGTGAGCAGGGAAGGGTCAGAGAGAGAGGGAGTCACAGACTGAAACAGGCTCCAGGCTCTGAGCTGGCAGTCAGCACAGAGCCCGACGCGGGGCTCGAACCCACGAACCGCGAGATCATGACCTAAGCGAAAGTCGGAAGCTTAACCAACTAAGCCACCCAGGCGCCCCAGACTTTGCCTGACTTCTTAAAGATGCTCTTTCAAGGACTGAAGTTCAGCTCTTGGAATTTAGCCTGCTTCTTTGGACTTTGATGAATGCTACTGGGCTTTACTGTAACATGATTCTTCATCCCCATGCTTTACCAACCCTCTATTTTGGACTTCCTTCTTGTTTAAATTAGGAAAAAGTTGCCCTTTATTTGTTACCATTCTTGAAGGCAGTGTGTTTTCTGACTAGGTTCATGTAACCTTTCTGGCCTTGAGGGTTAGTCTAGTTCCAAACGAGTTAATCTTGTTTCACTATGGACTTAGCGGTTGATACCATTTAAGAAAAAGATTGATTGTCTGCACCTCTGGAAGTGATTTCATGCTGTTGGATCTAATCTTTTGTAAACTGCCAATTTTTTAAGTCCAATTTTTCCTCCTTGAGAAGGTTTGAAGGTCATAACCATTTACAGGTAATGATAATCACAATATCTTCTTCTTTACTGATGGGAACATCTTCTCTGTAGAAGACTAATATGTACATTTTGATGACCAAGCAGTAAATGACTGCCTTTTACTCATATACCTGGAGTATATCAGAAAATTACAGGCCTAAGAAAAGCATTATGAAGGGAAAACCACCCTTAGAAAATGGAATTTTTTTGTTGATTTCACAAGTTACATGTTTGTTTTAGAAAATTTGGAAGATGCATCAGTGCATAAAAGAAGAACAAGTTAACTTGGAGTCATTTTTTTTTTCCTAATTCAGACATAAAGATAGACATGTATATACTTCTAGAAAAAATAACTTGAGTGCCTACTAGATATTAGGTGTAGAAAGAGAGTAGTAATTAAATTGTATATAGATAATCCACTCATGGGTCCTAAAGCCTATACGGGAAAAACCTATCCCATGAATATATACATGAAAACAAATTGAAAGAAAAAGTGACCATAATAAAAAAGTATGGTGATAGTAATGTTGTGATTAGGTGGGAAGGAAGAGTGGGTTACCAGGGCTGACAGTGTGGGTGAAAACTAATTAGTATATTGGGAAATGCCAATATTTAGAAGAGAACATTTCAGCTGAATTTTGCAGGGGGAGAAATCAGGTAGGTGAAGATCAAGGCACAGAAGATTACAAGGAGACAGAATTGCATGTGCAGAATATGTATGGATGTGAAAGCGGTCGGCATGTGGCTGTGGGTGGGAGGAGACCCCATCAGTTTAATTATAGCTTTCTATGGAGGAGTCAACGGGAGATAAGAATATAAGAATTAAAAGTACAACACAATTTTAGATACAACCAGTTTGAGGTAAATTCAGAGTTTACAAAAGTACATTTTCAAATCAAATAGTGTTGTATATTTATATTAAAGAGATTGGGAATGTATATGCTGTATTAAAACTTTGTTTTAAATTTAAAATTTTTTTTAAAACATTTCTGAGAGAGAGAGAGAGAGAGAGAGACAGACAGACAGACAGACAGCATGAGCAGGGGAGGGTCAGATACAGAATCCGAAGCAGGCTCCAGGCTCTGAGCTAGCTTTCAGCACAGAGTCCGACATGGGGCTTGAACCCACGAACGGTGAGATCATGACCTGAGCCGAAGTTAGACAGTGTTAACTGTCCGCCTGAGCCACCCACCCAGGTGCCCCAAACTTTGTTTTAAAACACAAGTCTATTACTTTTTTTTGGGGGGGGGTACATGTCTAACTCTGGACATGTAGAAATTAACAAATTTCTAAATTGGCTTCGGTATGTGGCATATAACTTTAAAATTCCCTATCTTCAGGGTGCCTTGGGTAGCTCATTCATTTAAGTGCCCAACTCTTGATTTTGGCTCAGGCCATGATATCATGGTTCCTGAGTTCAAGCCCCAGGTCACGCTCCCTACTGACCATTCAGAACCTGCTTAGGATTCTTTCTTTCTCTGCTCTTCCCCTTTCTCTCTCTGTCTCTCTGTCTTTCTGTCTCTGTCTCTCTCTCCCTACCTCTTTCTCTCTCTCTCAGAATAAATAATAAATACACTTAAAAAATTCCTTATCTAGAAGGCATAGTGAGTGTTTATACACAACAAAAAAGGATTGGTCCCAATTTACTATACTCCTTTCTTAAATTCTCCTATCATCAATGAGATCCTTCCATTTCTCATCATACTAGGATTGGCTTATCAAACTGTCCTATAGCAATTTCAGTTTTGCTTATCAGGACCAAAATGTGTCATCCTGTTTTCTATTTTTAGGGATTGTGGGAAGCTGTGCTTTGACATGTGAGATGTGAGGAGCATCTGTTTAAGAGAATGCTAGAGTTGAAGGTGTTAAATGTTTAAAGAAATGATAAGACTTTGGGCTTAACTTCCACCTAGGTTTACAAAGGGCTTGCAGATACTAGAGAGCTAATTCTCAGCACGTATCTATGAGACAGATTTAATCTTCTATAAATACATAGATGCACAGAGATGGTGAGTTGGCACAGTGTTAATCTCTATATGTCTAGCTTGATGTTAACAGTAGCTCTGAAGGAAGAGAGTTGGTGATATATATTTTAACCAGTTCCTAATTTTGGGCCTTCATCTCTCTTGGCTATAGCTTGATACATTTTTGTAGGGCTCCAAAAATACATATATGTGTGAGTTAATTTTGAATTTTCATACCCCAGTCACATCAAAAACTTCTAGAAATGTACATGAACCAGTCAGATATTCTGTCAGTGACCCGGACTTTACTTCATTTACTTAAATTTTCTTTTTTTCTTGTATGCCTTTTTCACCTATTACTGAAAAATGTCATTTGGCTTGGCTTTGCCAAAATCTACTATTTGGGTTATGGTGAATCTTCGAGGCCATTGCATTATTTTCCTGTATATTATTTACAGGCCTCCAGGAACCTGTTGAATTCTTTCTTTTTTCTTTTTTTTTTTTTAAATTTTTAATGTTTTATTTATTTCTGAGAGAGAGAGAGAGAAAGAGAGAAAGAGACAGCATGAGCAGGGGAGGGTCAGAGAGAGAGGGAGATATAGAATCTGAACGAGGCTCCAGGCTCTGAGCTAGCTGTCAGCACAGAGCCTGACACGGGGCTCGAACCCATTAACTGTGAGATCATGACCTGAGTCGAAGTCAGATGCTTAACTGACTGAGCCACCCGGGCACCCCTGAATTATTTCTTCAACTGCCTCTTCTAGAGCTATAAAGTTCCTGTTCCCTATGTTTTAAAGCATGGTTCTTTGGAGGATTCTTCAATTTTGGCCTATATCAAAAATAAAGGATAACAAAAAGATGGCTTTGCTTTGTTTTAATTTGACAAAGTATTTTATATCAGTTTTTTTTTTATTTACTTAGAACTCATAATCATTATTCACATTTCAGCCTGATTTAAACATTTTTTTGTGGTTGGTTTGAGGAGGATATTCCCAAATAAAAGATGGCATTTTTGAGAAATATAGACCTTATAGTTAATGGACTTTGTTTACCAAATTCATAGCATGCCTCTGTTTATTTCTCTGGGATAACTTTTTTTATTACACCTAACTTATTTCACACAGTGCATCCATGTTATTTTAGATACCAGGAAACTTTTTTTTTTTTTTTTCCCATGCTCAAGAAGTCATTTAATTGAGTTGATCAATGTTTTGCTACTTGGTTTTGGACAAATACAGATACTCATATCTTTTTTTCTACTGTCATTTAAAATGTTTCCTTCCTCCAGTATACTATTGCATATGGGCTGCCATAACAAAATAGCTTATACTAGATGGCTTAAACAACAGACATATATGTCTCACAATTATGTATATTATATCTATAGTTAATAGGATGGTTAATAGAAACTTGGGTATTTGAAAGAACCATGATTGAACCAGAGTCAGGCTTTTTGTAAAACTTGATCTACCACTGTTAGCCTTAAATATTCTTCCATTATAAAAAAAAGCTGATATGCCTGGATTTTTTGAGATGAATTTTTACTCTATCCTCTTCTACGACAAATGGAAACTGGAGTTAAAATTGTCATGTGGTCCACATTATTTGTTTCTTTAATTCCTGAAAGCTGCTTCTTGAATTCTAAACCATTATAAAGGACTCTGACAGAAGTAAACCATGATGACCCAGATATATCTTGGGAAATTTACATTGCCAGAGAGCTAATAGAGACCGCATTTACACATTTTATGCCCTCTCTTGCATTCTATATATATAAAATCCAGCTCCTATCCTTGCTGCAAAACCACAAGAAAGCTTCTTACTTTCTTCCATAAGATCTCTCAAATATTGGAAGCTTCCTGAGAAGCTTGACCAATAGGGAATGGAGAATCAGTACATAAATAGTATCCTTTTCAGTATTTTGAATGGACACCTTTGAAGTTTATTTCACTCTGTTGCTATAGTGGGATTGGTCCCCACCTGCCCATGGTGGTAACAGAATCAATAAAACACTCTTGGGGCACCTGGGTGGCCCAGTGTGTAGAGCTTATGACTCTTGACCTTGGGGGTTGTAATCTCAAGCTCCCATATTGGATGTAGAGATCACTTAAAAATACAATCTTTAATTAAATAAATAAATAACTGAAAACAAACACAAACAAACACTCTTGGATAAGTTTTTCTTCCTTACATTTTCCCTGCTTCCTAGCCACCTCTCTTTCACCCCTATACCTTCTTTTTCTTGGGATCTCTTCTAAAACTAAGTCGCTTGACAAGTCCTATTCTCCATGTATTTTAAGGAGCCATCAAGCTAACATACATTGGCACTTACAAGTTCTAGAATCCTAGATGAGTTATTGAATGTCTCTGTGCCAGGGTTACTTCATCTTTGTTGGTAGCAGTTGCTCCCTGTGCAGGAAAGAGTTGATACAGCAGTCCTGACACTAGGAGTTGTGCTGGTGAGATTGGCCCTTATCTGGTACTAACATAATATTTCTTCAAATTGGTAAGAGTTGTTCACTATGCCTGGACTGTTAATACAAATAACGTGTTTTGTGCTCAACACCTCCTTTCTTATAATCTGGAATTTTGATAATTCCAGGCATAGAATATCTAATGAGCCAGCCCTCCAACAAACAGACACTGGCACTGAGTCTTTAATAGGCTTCCCTGGATGGAAATATTGTAAACATGTTGATGCATTTTCCATGCTGGGACAAGACCACCACATGAGGCAGGGCGGGGGGGAGGGGGGGGCGTGTCACAAAGAAATTTGCAAATGGATTCCTTTCAATTTTTTTTCCCTTATTCATTTGTGTATTATTAACACACAGTTGTAACAATTCTTTAACCATAAGTACAGCTTAGATACTGAGTCCTGTGAGTGTTTCTAGCAAGTCTTTGAATGTAGGAGTCGTCTTGCACACCTCAAACCACACCTGCTGTGGTTTTTGTGAAGATAAAATAAGAAGCAATAGAAGAGATGTTTAGTACAATACTTCTAATATAAGTATTTAATAAATTAAGATTTACTAAAGTGCTTCCTGTCAGCCTATTATTAGGTAGCATTTGGTTTCAGGGTCCCAGGTAGTCAGACTGAGTGTATAGGTCATATTAGAGTCTTAAGAGAGATGGCAACATGGACTGGAGGTACTGAAGTTGAAATTTGGCTTCCTAATGCTCAATGCAGTTGTTTTGAAACCCTCGTCCTTCACCCTCATCTTTTGTGTTGCTAATAGGAAATGTATACTAGCTGATGACTTTTCTAGTCTTGTCAACACAGCAGCCTCTCCTCCCCAGTCCTCTCATGGTCACCCCTGCCCCAAAATCTCCATTCAAAGCCATTGACCTGCACTGGTTCTGTACCTCTCAGCTGGCACCATTTCCCATTTTCATTGACCTCTCACTTCTTCTTTTTTAAGTTTTATTTAAGTAATCTCTACACCCAGCATGGCGATTGAACTCATGGCCCCAAGATCAAGAGTTGCATACCCTTACAACTGAGCCAGCCAGGTGCTCCCAGCCAGCTCACTTCTGACCACTCATCAGGATCTGTGTCACATCCTGTCTCTGGGAAGTCAGGACAGACCACTAGAATCCTGTGGGTCTCTGCTTTCAGAGAACATAGTGCTATAGTTTAAAATTTTAGATGTGACAGTGAAGATCTGGATTCTGCACTGTAACTTTGCCTTTATCTTTAAGATCTGGACCAAGTTATTTAGATTTCCCAAGGATCTGTATGGTAACCTGTAATGCCAATACAGATAAATACAATAGTACAGTATTATTGTACAATCATATAATAATAAAGTTTATTTATTGGGGATTATTTCCTGGACTGGGGTGCAATTGAGGCACAAAATCAGATAATACACTGGTGAAAACACTGTAGACACTAAGTGCTGCACCCTTGTTTGCTATTTTAGTTCTTCCTTGCTATACGGTTCTATGTTGTTTTTATCTTCTTACTTTTTTCTTTTTATGTTCTATTTTGTTTATCCAGATAGATTGTGAACTTCTTCACGGTTAGGGCTTCCATTTCTACATCTTCATATTCCCTATGGTCATTCGGAAAGTGGTGCGGTACTGAATGGAACTCACTTAAGAATCGTATCAAGTTTATTTATGAGGACCTGGAAGTTCGGAAACAGTAGGTTATAGAGATATTTGGAGGAGAAGAAAGCCCTGGATTAAGAGTAACCACTTTACATACAGAGTGGTGCTAATGAAGTGGCAGATTTTCAGGATGATTATGGAAGAGTCAAATTTTCTACACTGCTGGTTAAAGGCTCCTTCATTATTAGCTGCTTTAGAAATAAGTGCCCTCTTGCCCTGTAATTTTGTTTCATTAATTATGTCAGACGTTGGTGGTATTTGAGGCAAACAACCCTTAGATTTCCATTTCACCTTTATCATTGGCAAACATTTATCATGGATGGGGCTTTTAAGTTCTTTAGACTTTTTTTTTTTTTTTTTTGGTCATAGAGATCTGAAAAGAGCCATATAGTAGTGACCAATCTCAATGTACTTATTACAAAAAATAGAAATATAGAGTATTATTCAATAAGTATTTTAGCAATTGTTTTGTTTAATAAACATTTACATAGTTCTTATTATGTGTCAGATAATATAAAAACTTTACATATTGATTATTTTAATCCTTCTAACACTTAGTGGTAACTATGATCATTATTCACATGTTACAGACAAACTCAAGCGTAGAATGACAAGTAAAGTATCTATAATTACACAACTATGTAAATAGCTAAGGATACAGAACCCAGTCTGGCTTTATAATATATATTTATGCATTATCACCTGTATGTTTAACAGTTTGTACATGTATCCATCCATGGTAATGTTATTATTTTGTTGTTTGGGTGCTAAGTTGATATCATGACTCAGAAAACCAACCAACCTGTCTTATGGATTTGTAAACTTCAGTGGCTAATTTATCTTTGCATTTCTGTATTTTTGCTTCTCACTGTAATTAAGTTTAAGAAGTAAATAAATTGATGAGTTATAAAATAGGGATAGGTTAGGAATGCTTGGTAAATATCTCCAAACTCTAAGTTAATGTTATGAGAACACTTAATATGAAACTTGAGAGCACATCCTTCAGTGCTGTTGTCTATCAGCTTGATATTCTTAGCAGAGCTGACCTGATATTCACTGGCTATGTTCATTTTGCAGATAATTCAGCATGGAAAGCATAAGATATAAAAATGATGAAAAGATTATGCCCCACTTTACTTATTTAACTAAATTATTATCCTTTGACCTTTTGACCAAACCAAATTCATCTTGTCTCTCCCTTACACTTCCACCCACTTAATACTGCAGCAAAGATTTAATGGATTGGGAGTCTGTGAGTAAGTAATACGAACATGGAGAAGAGTGGCCAACATGATTAAGATGTTATTTGTAGTGTAATTCCATTATAATTAACATTATGTAACTGGAGAAATATGTTGTTTGCATCTCTTCCTGGCAGCTGTTTTTAAGTCAATGGCAGAAAGGAGATTAAATAGTAAATGAAGACCTATTTATTGAAATTGTTTTTGCATCTTGTGTTGTTGGATTCATTTGTTTGTTTCACAAACTACAGTTAATTTAGTAAGGAAAATAAGCAATATGTTTAATAAGCATGCTAAGTAAATTTGTTTGCAGTGCTTTGAAATACCATTGTTGAAATTTTTACATTGGAGATAAAATAACCACTGAAAGGTCTACAAAATGGTAGATGTTTAAATAGACACAGGTTTATTCCACAATCCAAAATTGGACAAACCCTGTGAAATCTTTTGTAAGTTGAAATGGCATAAAGTGAAGAGTATCACCCACTTTTTGAAAGTTCAAGTTCTGCACTTTGCTTTATATAGACTTGCGTTAGTACCTGTTTTGCTAACCAAAGGGAATCTCAAGAGGATTTTTCCTTTTATTAAAAAAGCTGTAAGAAAAAAATAAAATTAAAAAGCCATTAACTACTAATGCAGGTAACTCAAACTTCAGGAAAGCAGGGAATACCTGAAATACTTACTTTTTTCGAAAATGTTCAGTGCAGTTTAAAGTTAAGTAAATAAAACTACATGGTTTTGTATGTAGAGAAAAACATTTTCAATTTGTTACAGTGATTCTTTTTCTAAAAATGAATTGGCCAATTGATGATGCAATCAATTTACGGAAATTCGGATCAGACTCCTCTAGCTAAGGGCTGGGCAATCTAAATTTGAACCTGTGGTCACATCTAGTTCACTGGCTCTTATGTGTTGCTCACAAACTGAGACTGTTTTTATTTTTATTTATTTTATTAAGTTTATTTATTTATTTTGAGAGAGAGAGTGAGTGAGAGAGAGTGCAGAAGGAGCAGAGAGGGAGAAAAGAGAATTCCAAGCAGGCTCCTCACTGCCAGCACAGAGCCCAACGCAGGGCTCGAACTCACCAACTATGAGATCATGACCTGAGCTGAAACCAAGAGCTGAATGCTTATCCAACTGAGCCACCCATGTGCCCCTATTTTTTTAGATGGTTGGAAAAAAAAGTCAAGAGAATAGCATTTCTACATAACATTCAAATTTCAGTGTCCACAAACACACGTTATTGGAACACAGCCACTCTCATTTGTATATGTATTGTTGATTGCTTTTGTGTTATAGCAGTAGTTGCCCAGTGCTGATACAGATTTTATAGCCCACAAGGCTAAAAATACTTATCATTTAGCCCTTTATGGAAAATTTTGCAGACCCCTGCCCTAGCTAATAAAGAAAATACAACATTAATTGTGATAATATACATGATTTCTAATATTTCTAATATAACTACAATGTAGCTGAAATTACCTCCATTTTACAGATTAGGGCACTGAGGCATTGATTGATTTACTTGGTTATAGCTGAGTTTTGAAGATAGCCTATAACAACTTTTAATATATATTAATGACTAGAATTTGCACCTATTTATTTATTTATTTATTTTTAATGTTTTATTTATTTCTAGGAGAGAGAGAGAGACAGCGTGAGCAAGGGAGGGTCAGAGAGAGAGGGAGTCACAGACTGAAACAGGCTCCAGGCTCTGAGCTGGCAGTCAGCACAGAGCCCGACGCGGGGCTTGAACCCATGAACCGCGAGATCATGACCTAAGTGAAAGTTGGACGCTTAACCGACTAAGCCACCCAGGTGCCCCGAATTTGCACCTATTTAAAAATAGCAGTGTCAGTCTTTTGAAAGCAGGATTTGTCTTCTGCTGTCATCTAATTAATAGTTATTAAATAAGATTGGGTTCATAGATTTGCAATCAGTCATTCCAATGTATTGAATTTTTCCTATGCCATGTATTTATTTATAGCTATCTGCAAGGGGAACTTACTATTGCATTTTGATAGTAGATAGCAGAATCTACTGTAGTGTCCGTATGGATTATTATTATTTATCTCTTACCTCTGTCACTGAACTAGAGGATCATAGTAAGTGACTATTATGTTAGAATGTAATGATGATGGGTTTGTGTGTTATTAAAAAGTGGTTTAAGAGGAAATCCATTTAACAGAGTACTTAGGCTCACTTTAAGCCTAGTAGAAGAGGTAACCACTTTTTCTTCAAGAGCTTTTTGAAATTCACTATGACTAGATTTATTAAATGAAACCTATTAGGTAAACGATAGCTTAGTTTGCAAAAAGTCTTAGGCTGGGGAACGTGGGTGGCTCAGTTGGGTAGGCATCTGACTTCCACTTATACCATGATTTCACAATTCGTGAGTGAGCCCTGTGTCAGGCTCTGTCTGACAGCTCAGAGCCTGGAGCCTGCTTCAGATTCTGTGTCTCCCTCTCTCTTTCCCTCCCCCACTTGTGTGCACGCTCTTTCTCTCTCAAAAATAAATAAATATTAACAATTTTAGAAAATCCTTAGGCTTCTTGAATGGATCCTTTAGAGGATCAAGGCTGTAATTACAAGGGGTAAATATGAGGAAGAAAGCCTGTAAGATTCATGAAGTTTCCTAGATACTTGAAAATAATTACTCTTTAGACTTCCTTAGATACAACTAATAGATAATAGTGTAGATAATGCCTTGAGAGCAGAATCAATGTCGTTCACTATCTTCATTGTCTATAATAATAAATGTTATTATTTTAGCTAACATTTATTAAACACCATGTGCCAGGAGTTATTTATTTATTTTTTTGCTAATTAATACATCATTTAATTGTCCACAGAACCTGCTAGCCTTAGTAATTTATTCCAGTGTTACAGGGTTGGAAGGGCCACATAAAACACTCAAAGTGGCTGTGATCTTTTCCACTTATGAAAGAGATCATTGTTATAAGGAAAACACCATCATGGAATTTTAATCTGTTTTTAATCTAAAGTTTCTTTACTTTTAATTCTGCTGCTATTATAATTATTAAGCTTCTTGAGAGATTCATATTCTATTTACTTGATTTGAAATAGAATTACTAGAAATAATCTAAATTATGGCTTATAATTGAAGAAGTCAACTGCTGCCTGTCCTACACAGCAGTGTGATTGGCAGCAAAGACTTGGTATTTCTGCTTCAATTAGTATGAATTACAAAGAACCAGTTATTCCAGATGTTTGTTGAGCTAAAACTAAATGTTAATACCTCATCAAATGCCATAGTGTATATGGCTTGAAGAATTCTCATCTGTCTGTGTCTTAAATGATTTTCACAGCACTAATGCTGGTCACATAGATAGGCCTTCTATAACTAAGAAAAAAGTCTCTGGGACTTAAATGATTCGTTCAGGTAACGGAGCTAGAAACTCAAGCATTCTGACTTTAACACCAAGTTGGGCAATGCCTTGTTTTGAGGGGCAAGATCTGGATCCACATAATGGGAATCAACAAGTCTTCACACGTCTAATGAAGATAGGGTTGTAAAGATAAACAGCTTCTGCCCCTTTAGAAACCCACTTAATTACTGGAACCATCAAAACACAGGTACACACAAAGGAACAAATAGAACATACTATGTCATAGATAAATATGTTCTAGTTCTGTCCTAGTGGAAATATGTAAGCCAAAGACATGATTTCAGGTTTGCTGGAAGTCATAGTTAAAAGTACAGTGAAACAAGTAACATTTTATTTAACACCATGTGTTAGAAAATATTGTATCAACACGTATTATATATTAAACCAGTCATGAATGAAATACTTTACATTGATTGCGCTGCATCTTCAATTTTTGTTGGGTACATGAAAAAGCACTCAAGTTACATCTGGCCAGTGGCTATCTTATTGGACAGCATAGCTCTGAACAGCAGGATAGTGCAACCAAGCTTTCCTGCTTAGGTATGGAGAAGTTCTGAGAGAAAAGGAAGGGAAAAAGTTCCTCTACATCACCCATGATTTGTCATTCAGATGATCTCCTTTATGTTTAAATTTAAATGTCTTTTCATATTTTTAACCTAACCGGCTAGTCATCTCACTGTTTGATATTCAATCATCTTATAAAGAATTTCTATTCTCAAGAGTTCTCTGAGGAAGCAGTATATCTGTGCAGGGAAATACATAAACATGAATCCAGTGATTGGAACAAAATTAGAAGATTCCTGAGGAAAAATTGCTGCTATAATTTAACAAATGCACCTCAGCAACAGCCAAGGCTCATGAGAAGCAAATTGGTTATTTTGGGTTAATGTCAAATGAATGTGCTTTCACTTCACATTTTTTTCTTTTTCTCATTCAGCTAAAATGAATGGTTGATAATGGTTAGGATGTAATTTAGTTATAGAAAGAGAAGAAAAACCTGGAAAAATTTGAAGCTATGCTTCAACTTATTCAATTATGTCCTAATAAAACTATATTAATTTTGATTGAGACTATAAGGACTTTTGGATGTTTTCCTAGTCTTTTAAACCTTTATTAATTCAAAATAAAACATTCCTAAGGAATTAATACTGATGATTATACATAAGTTATAAATTATTGTTAGGAAATTTCTCCAGTTGACAAGGCTTACCAAAGCATTTAAATAATTATTTTCTAGATATATATCAATATTTTTTTACCGTAATGAATGAGACATTCACTTGTCTGAAAGTTTGTAGTGTTTCCTAAAATGATTAATCATATCATCATCTAATAATAACATTGACATGAACTACTCTACACATTTTGTTGAATATACTTGAAATGCATTATTTCATTTAATCTTCACTGTTTAAGTAACTCTTAAACCAGTAGCAAGTGCCCCAATGACTATACATTCCTAGACTGTATAACTCTAGAGGAGATATTTACAAGTAAAAAAAAAAATCCTTTTTTATTTTTTATAGACATTGGTAAATTACCCTCTACAGAATTTGTACCAGTAGATTCACCCACTAAAGATAGGTATGTGAATGTTTTTTACCCCATGTAGTTAACAACACAGTGTAAATCTATTGATCTTTGCCAGTTCAATAGATGGAAAACATGAGGTATCAAAATATTCTTGTGTTCAGTTGTATTTTCTGCTGTAATTGAAATTGAACCCTTATCATAGCCCTTATCATCGTCACTTCTCAAAACAGTCCTGCCAGGGCATTAGCAAGTTTTAAATGAGATAACTTTGTCAGTGTAAAGTCATAAGAAAAACTGAGTAAAAGATGTAAGAGCTTTTTCACTTTGGCCAACAGGTTCTCCTTTTAAAAAATGCCTTATTTTTTCTGAGGTGGTTTGAGTGCTTTTGATAGAAATCTGTTGGCATCCTAAGAAGTTTGTTAGTGGGACACCTGCTAGGAGCATTCAAACTATCCAAGCCTGGCTGGCAAATCTGTCCAAAATTATTACATTTTTAAGGCTATACAGGGGTTAAACTGAACATTTTGAAACATGACTGCTATTAAATATCCACAGAAACCCCAAAGGGATGCCAAGAATTGATGGATTTTTATTTTAACTTCTCAGATTCTTAACTGATCCAGGAATGAAATCCACTGTTGACTCTTCACTCACTAAAATCACGTGAATATTGAGTATTTTATTGTCAGTAGATGGCATTCTTGACTAGAAACATACTTCATAACTTCACTACGTGGCCTCTCCATAACCTCTTAAGTACTCGATTAAAAACCTTCTGCTTTATTAATGTTTCCCCATCTTGTGATGTATTCTATATTCTTTCATAGCTATATACATTGACTGTTATATAGACAGCTTTTGTGAATTAGGCATGTACAATTCAGCATGAAATACTTGTCTTTGGAATAATACCACTTAAGGAATATCTCTAGTGACTGAGGACAAGGTAGATGGCACGAGAAATGAAACCTTTTGAGATCTGGAGATCATTTTCTTTGGGTTTATTCCAGTGACCTCCCTAATAAACCTTTTAACGGAGCAGCAATATGACAAAATCATCCTAGAAAGCATAATCCTTCTTTCTTGCAGAGACTTGAATTCCTCTAGCATACCCCCCTCTAATTTTGTAGATGAAAAAGCTCACTTCTTTCCCAAAAAAGTTCCTGGAAGAGTTAGGACTCCTTGATTGGAGCCCAGTGATTCACCTTTCTCAAAATTACCCATGCCCTATTTGAACAAGAAGTGAAATACACAACAAAGGTGGAAATCCAGTAGACAATTATATGGACAATCCATCTTATTTAATTAGCATTGGCAGTATTTCTTCACTGTCCAGCTATTCCATATGAATCTTTGCTCTATGGGGTATCTAATAGGCTTTCTTTGTTTCTGGATGATAATTTGCCAGCTAGTTTTTAGATTGTGAGATGGCAATCTTAACATCTGGTAAGAAAACCAGGATTAGATAGGTATTAAAAGATCTTTCATTGCTCTAAATAAGACTTAGAAAAACTTTATCAGCTTGCTGAATTTCTCTCCTTATACAGAACTACTCATAAATATGCCTTTATTCCAAACACTGGGCCGAGGAATTTTTGATAGGGATTTATGCTGATATATCTGATAATAAAATTCATTAAGTGTCATTTTACGGAGCTTACAAAACTGGGTATGATACCTGGTGTTAGTAAAATATAAGATAAATTAAAAAAATTATATCCTTGAGCATAAGGCAGATGGATTGTTGATTGGATTTTTATAAAGACATTTAATCTTTATCAGTTACTCCAAAAGAAGCTTGATCATTGTGTTAGTGGAGTCCTAACAAAGAGCATATT
This sequence comes from Crocuta crocuta, assembly GCF_008692635.1. Lineage (NCBI taxonomy): Eukaryota > Metazoa > Chordata > Mammalia > Carnivora > Hyaenidae > Crocuta > Crocuta crocuta. Next base: position 925,196 of record NW_027531874.1, on the reverse strand, counting down.
GTTCTTGTCATTTTTTTTTCTATTCTCCTATTTAGTCAGTAGTACCCATCTCTGCAGAGAAGCATGTGATTGCACTTTCAGTATTACCTCAGTCACTAATGATTCAGGCTTATGCTAATAGAGGACCAGATACTTGTTTTCCTTGTTGCTTGAAGCTTTGACAAAATATGTTCATTTGCTTTGAATAGTATTGCTCTGAGTTTAATTTTTGCTTGGAAAAAAGGGCCATAGTTATTTGGAAAAATTGAGTTTTCATTTATCTTGGCCTATCTGTCATATCGATAGGATCTGCTGTCTTAGAACTCTCAAAACTAACAAAAGAACAAAGTGGTTGAGAAGACCCATGAGTGTATACATTTCAGAAACAAAAGATTTACTATTTTCCATTCTACTTGTCTTTCGAATAGAGTTTGAATTGAATGATTATTGTGAATAGCGTGAGATTTAATGATGCCAACATTATCAATTTGTACTTTTAGCCAGGTATAAAGGATTATGCATACTAAGGTAAATTGAAAACTCTTTACATTAAGGAGCTTAGTAATACAGAAGTTAGTTTTGATGCAGTCACAAACCCTGAACCCTTAATATCTATGTAGAAGGGGAATATTTCATCCTGTGTTTCAATATGCAACAGTAAATACTTAAAAGATCCCTCAAAATTTTGAAAAATTGAAACCTATTGTATATTATTTTTTATTTTCCCCATTTTTATTAATTTCTGTCATAGTTTTTATAAGTGTTTGATTGCTTCTATCTGCTTAAAATAATATTTCTTCCTGATAAACATTATATAGGTCCTTGTCACTAAGAGGAGCTTTGGTTTCCTGTATGATAAACACATGATGTATTTTGATTAATGGTTATTATGCCAACTGGAGAACCAAATTTCAATAAAATTCTCTCACTGGATTTTAAGTTCTGATGATTTAGAAGTCACAGGATCATGTAGTACTGTGCTTATTCTTAGCCTATTTCATTCATTTACTATTGTACACATCCACTCACTACTTTCCCCCCCCCATCTCCCAGGGTTTCAGTGATCACTGTGAGACAGGCTCTGTACTAGGTGCTGGGGTACAAATATGAACACCATCTTGCTTCTGGCACATACAGCTTAATTAAAGGAGAAGTATCACTAAACCAGTGTAAAATGTAGTGCAGGAAATACTGCAGTGGGAGATGCAGAGATAAGCCTTAATTAAGTGGAGAAAGGTTAGGAACGTTCAGGTTGGTAGAGTTGAGTTTTGAGGGGTGAGTGCTTCCTTCATTATGATGTAGTATAGATTCCCTACATTATCATGAAAATTTTGTGTAGAAGCAACATACTCATCATGGAGTTATAGCATGGTGTCATTGGGAGAGCTTGCCTAGTTCACATCATCTGGATCACTGCAAAAGCCCTATAATTGAGTAGGAAGTACCGAGTAGTTGGAGATAGGAGATTTCATTCTGCTTATTATTAATGCAACCACAGGTCAAGAATGAAATCTCTTTACCCTACTTGCTAATCTGATAACTGAAGATAATACCAGCAGATACTCAATACATGATTTTCTTTGGATGTTAAGTCAAGCATTTATCTGGAAGTGTGCTGTAAATGGAAAAGCTCATAAAATAAAACTTCTTTTACTCTATACATATTCCATACCTACTAAATTTTATTCATTGAATTACATGTGAGGAATAAATAATTTTGTTTCAGTCTTCAAGAAGTAATTAATGCTTTACAAGTATCATTATTAGACTAGACCTTTTGTTTTGGGGCTCTGAGTAATCTTAAATATTTTCCTTAAGAATATAACATGTTTATATTCCATTCATACCACCATGCCTTGATATGGAGCATAGAAAAGATATGCCCCACACTATCATTTTCATTCACTTACTCATTTTAATTTCACTCACCAATATCTGTGGAATGTCAGGCTTTCTGTTAGGCACCAGGGACATGGAACATAGATCCCATTGTCATTTAGTTTACATTTTATTGAAAGATGTAGTAATAAATCACATATACAATCAGCGATCAGTGCTTTGAAGAAGCAACTGTTGTCCTGTGAGAGAATAGTATATTATGAGAACCTGACTTAGATCTCCCTCTGATGTCTAGAAAATGAAGTTTAAATGGTAATCTACGGAAAGAATAGGTGGAAATGGGTTAAGAGAAAGAATATGCCAGATAAGACGATATGTGTAAAAACCATTAAATCGGCAGGATCATGACAGATTTCAAGAACTGATAACACTTCATTCTATCTGGAGTGCAGAGGGACCATGGTGGAAGATACTAGGAGTGTTTGGGAAAAGCTAGATGATACTGGGATTTGTTGGCCTGTTATAGAATTTTCATCATTTTCCGTGACTAATGGGAAGACACTGAAGCATTGTCAGAGGGTTGAAATGGAGAGGGGCAAAAAGCATAGGCAGGTTCAGTGGTGAAGGCAGTGAGAACGTTGGAGGTATAAAATGATGGTAGGTGGAAGGGAGCTGGTCTAGATCCCTTCCAGAGAGGGGATCCACAGAGTAGATCCACAGAGATGTGGCTAAAGTAAAATGGTCTAGATCTAGTGGTGGATTGACTACTCTTCCAGTAGGTGAGAAAAAAAGATGTGTGTGACTTGTACTGCTCTGGCTGGTGAATTATGTTGGTACCATTCACTACCAACACTGGAAGTTGACCCTTTAGGTTCAAGGGAGAATTGGTATAGGAAATCATGTGTTTGTATTCAGACATGTTGAGTTTGACATCCCTTTAGAGCATTCACATAGTGACGCCAGGTAACCAATTGGCTGCATGTATATGGGCCTCAGAAAAGAGAATTTGAAGATAAAACATAAGTCATAGAAATGTAAATATAAATTTGTGTTAAGTCCAGACTATCCTCAAAATCACTTACGAGTTTGAATTTAGAAAAGTTCAGTGTTCAGGATTTGAAGGTAAGAAAAGTGGGGGCATTTGTAAATCTTTGATAGCCCTCATATCATTAAAAAAATTTTTTTTTGTAGGGGTGCCTAGCTGGCTCAGTCAGAAGAGCATGGGACTCTTGCTCTTGTATTCATGAGTTCAAGCCCCACGTTTGGTGTCGAGATTACATAACAAAAAATAAAGTAAAAAAAATTTAATTGTTGCATAATTTATGTAACCTTTAAAATTTAGATTTCATGTTTTTAAAATAAATTCTGATCTAAAAAGTTTGGCATTGATTTTTAAAAAGATGGCAAAAAGGGAGATGTTTATGTAGTTTATAAGGAATGAATATTAATTATTGCTTTTTATAATCTTAGGAAATTTTTCCCTTGATTTCAAATGAAGAGTTTTTAGTTTCATATGAAAGTCAATATTTACTATAATGCATACAATAAGCAAAACTATTAGTATCTCTTGTTTATTCTAGGTATTTAGATATAAATTAGCTATTAGGCTTTTTAATAGATTTACTATGACAATTTTCTTGCTCATGGGGCAACTTACTACACAATTTAAAGAGTATGATGATAAAATCAGAGCCTTTAATTCACTCAGAAACTTTCCTTAGCATTACTTGCCATTCATTGGACCATTTTATTCTAAAACCAACAGTACCGGCATGTAACTGACTGCTTAAAAACAAACAAGATTTATGCTCTATTCTAAAATCCACTTCTTTATTTGTAGGTGATGAGCAGTTGAAGTTGAGATGAATAGCGTAATTGGGGGTATGTACCGTTAATTTAAATAAAAAGATCTATATGTTTAATGTAGCATACAAATTACCTTTTAGGAATTGTACAGAAGTTTTGACTATTGATAATAACTGGGACTACTTTACTTTTTGAGTTATGGAATTAGTAAATAGCTCTTTTTATGTAAATAATATATGCAGAAAGCAGTAGCAATGGGCTTTATAATAAACTATAAGATAAGAGGTGATTTCTAATGTAATGTGTAGCCCCAAAACTTCATTTGCAAAAAAAAATATGAAATTTCATTTGCCAGTGTTTTTAAAATTACACAGTTTTGGGGGTGCCTGGGTGGCTCAGTTGGTTCAGCATCTGACTTCGGCTCAAGTTATGATCTCATGATTTGTGGGTTTGAGCCCTGCGTCAGGGTCTGTGCTGACAGCTCAGAGCCTGGAGCCTGCTTCAGATTCTAGGCCTCACTCTCTTTCTGCCCCACCTCTGCTCGTGCTTGTGCGCTTGCTCACTCTCTTAAAAATAAACATTAAAAAAAAATAAAATTGTACAGTTTTTAAAATAGGAGAGCTAATGAATTATCTTAAATTTATTATCCAGATAACTAATGTACAATGCATTTTTTAGTTTTCCCTCATATATTTATGTGGCTATAAACCTTTGGTGTTTTTTATGCAACTTATATTTAGTAATGTTAAATTCTAACATTGCCATCATGTATATTTTGAAACCCAGCTTACCCCTTTTAAGGTTATCTCATATGTTGCTATTTTAGTGATGGCTTGGCTCTTTTTTTAATATAAAATTCTCAATAAGCATCTGTTTTTCAACCTAACACCTTTATATTTTGTATAAAGTTTTCTGTTGTTACTCTTTCTGATTTAGTGCATGCATGATATACTGGAGAATTATCAGTTTGTTTTAGTAATTTATATTTTGGTAGTTTTGTGATAAAACTGTGATTGGTATTTGCTTACCCAATTGCACATAATCCTGTGGCATTACAGAATTTAATTTATGGGGAAGATCTTTAGACTTAAAAAGGATTACTGGCCATTTAAGAATGAGTATTAATCAGTATAAAATTGAGTCTTAACTACATTAATGCCTGTCTAACCTACAGACGCATACTTGCACAGACACATTTACTGTATCACCCAACTCTATAGCAAGGATGACCAAGTTAAAACAAAGCAGATTGTTTCCTACAGTCTTGGGCCATCAAAGCCATGGGCCAGGAGTTTTCAATGCAAATGTTTTGAGACTAATCTTTGTCTCAAGAGCTGTGAGATCTTAAGCAATTCAGTTTCCCGAAGGCTCACTTTATTTGTATGGTTAGTGGGCTAAATCATACATGAGTTCATACATGACTTCTTCCCTAAAATCGTTTCATTTCATATTCAAAAAAGCTAATATTTAGAGGTGAATAATTTTCTATCGGTAAAACTGTTATTAACAGTGTACAGGGTAAGGTAAATTTACTTCTTGGGATCAGACAATAGAAAGGTACAATTGATTCTTTGGCTATTCAGCACTGTTCTTGTTTTCTTTATTTTTGGGGTGGGGGTGGATCTAAGAAAGCAAGCTTCCCTTCTGTGTCCTTCTGTCTTACCTGACATGGAGACTCAGGATTGACTCATTTTGAAAGAATCTCTCATAAGCTTGTTAGGTGAAGGTTATCTATTATCAGATTTCTCTCTTCCTAGATATGTTGCAGGCTGAAGAACATTAAAATACCTATTTTTCTAGTGGTTTCCTTTTCTAGATTTGAATAATTCAGTTGATTCTTCTGAGCTACTTAGATAAAAGAGTGTTATCCAAAAATGCTAATTTTAGTTCCTTTTGTTTGAAATTAGAGAAATAAATGCATTATATTTTTAGTCTAGATCGTGAGTCCTCATATCCTTTAATCTGCTCATTTAAAAAACTCTAAATAATGTTCAGGTACCTTTTATATTGTGAGGTTAGATACTTACTTGCAATAGGTGTTTCTTTTTTTTTATTAAAAAAATTTGAAGTGGTTAAATATGGGGAAAGATCCAATTGAGTATTATTTTAAGCTCCTTATTATGAACATCACAACAGCAGATATGAAATGACCTCTGATTTATACTGTGCTGTTTTATGAGCCAGGCCAGAGATTCCAGTAGGTATCTTGGGCCATTCTTCTTACTCTGAAATTCTGTGATTGTATGATTTTAATCAGATAGGTGAAAAATAAAAAATAAAAAAATTATCTTTGTAGGTGAAAAATGGTAAGATGGTATCTATTTTATATGGATGAGCCTACATATGCCAGGATTAGTTATTCACTGTGTAGAAGTATATATATATATAACTTATCTGTAAAAATGATGACAACAAGCGACAGAGCTTATTAAGACACTAACTTCATTTAAAAAAAGAATGTAGTTATCATCATGAGTGCCAGATATTAAAAACTATATTTTAAACATTTATAAATCAAATGGGAATATAATGTTCTTTGCATATCTTATTTCTTTTACAGGCATATTTTCCCTGTATTTTATGAGACAAATCACAGGCATTACAGTTTAAAATCAACTTTATTGTTTTCATTGCATTTGCTACATAGCTGTTGAATATTTGTAGTAAGTTTTAATGACGAATGAAGTGCATGTTTGATTATATGCCATTAGTAAAAATCTTTTTATGGCAAAGGGTGGTTTTCAGCATGCCCTTGACAAAGACAATGTATAAACGTGTTCTTTCCTTTCAAAAGAATGTAAATCAGCATAAACAAATTTTACGGGAAATATTTAAAAATAAACAGTTAATGAATATTCTTTGTGTTACTTATTGAAATTATATGAACATGTAAGTAGAGAACACAGGTATACTTATTTTCAGAGGCCATAATCCTATTTAGGAAAGTTGTAAATACCATAATTATTTTACTAAATTAACTCCAATTTCATTACCTATTTTAAAGCTAAGTATGGCATGGATTAGGTAGATAGTTAAAATGCTGACACTGAGAATGTTTCCACAATTACTTCTCAGTTTTTCTAGCCATTATCTCATGTTCCTGATACTCTAGCTACTTATTGCTTCCTATTGTGCCCAATATTTGATCCTACCTTTCTGCCTTTTACTCCATTTTCTTTGTCAGGGATATTCCTGTATTCCCGTCCTTACCTATCAAAGTTGGACTTACCTTTCCATGTCTAGTTTAACTTTTGCCTCTTTCACAAGGCCATTCAGCTGCCCTATAGTCAGAACTCTCTGGTCAGTGTCGTTGCTGTCAACTTGTCCTTCTATTGCAGATCATCTAAAGCATGTTCTTTGTGACCAACACGTGGTCTCAATGTTAATCTCAATTATCCACTTGTTTTCTGCCTAATTGGATAAATCATCTCACACCATCATGTATTTAACTTTGAACACAGTTCCTTAGTGCTGAGAAATACTAGAAAAATAAGAATGTCTGCATCTCTATCCATAGTGTGAGATTTGGCTAAAGACCTTGAAAAAGCATATTGGTTCTGGGAAGAACAGTTATTTAAGGAATTAACTGAATTATATTTATTTTATCAAGAGTCAGGAGGAAATCTTTGATAGAAATTATAAGGCAAGACATGGTTCCTCTGACCCTTCTTGTTCTATTTCTTAACATCTATTTAATATTAGTAACAGCAAAAATGACAGCTATAATGGCTTCTGTAGTTTCATAGACCTTACTGTAAGCATTAACACATTTCATCTTTTTTGATCTTCATGTTATGCCATGAGATTGGTGGGGCAGAAGATAGACATTATTCAGATTTAGCTAAGTTTGTTATGGGCTAATACCGTTTTAAGTCTGATGATGAAATCTAACTGTTCTTTTATTAAATGATAGTCTAATATTTAATGTCTGATCTCTTAGCATAATTTGACAATAAAGTTACTTCTGTAATCCAGAATACAGTGTCATAATTTCAAGCTGTATGTCTTTTAAAACAGATGTAATTATTTTGATCACAATTCATGGGCTAGGGTCCCAACTTGCAGCCATTTCACAGCTTCCTCTTCCTCTGTGGATGAAGGAATTTAAGAAGGGGTAGACCTGTATCCTAAAAGCATCACCGGAGTGTGGACATTTAGAGTGAGATACTCTCTATACAGGAAGGTGGTTAATGTTCACACAGTTAGGCTCAGCCAAGATACCTGGACAAGATTGAACAGGAGGCAGAGAAAGGGTCTTGAAATAGTTGTTTCCGCTTCTGTGACCTCAGGCACTGCTTCCTGCAACTTTAATCTTGAGCTATACCCTAGGAAAATTAGGAGCTATGGGACCAAAGCAACTACCCTTTTATGTAAGCTAGATTGAGTAGAGTCTTTGTTATCTGAATTCAGCATCCTGACAAATACAGATGTAAAAAAGATATAACTGTGTTCTTTCTGCTCCACTTTCCATTCCTGTTTTACTTTGTTCTCATCTTCCTTTTCCTTACTTTTCCTCTCCTTCTCTTGCTACATTTCCCTTTATCCCTTGCCCTTTCTTTCTCCCTGTTATCCTCCTATTTATTGATCCAGGGATCCATCTATCCATGTATTATACATTGACTGCTTACCAGACATTGAGCTTTAAGCTAGGTACTGAGGACATAAAGATCTGTGACATATAGTCTTTGTTTTCTTTAGGATCAGGTTTCCTCTCATTGCTGTTAAGAAGTTGGTATTTTGAACGGGGCATTAGAGCACCAGCCAGAAATGGGACAAAATAATAAAAAAGGAAATCCGTAAAACATTTACCTAATACTTGAGGTTAATGGAAAGATTCAAGATAGGAAGGATTAATTGGGAAGGGTTGCTGGAAAAGTTGAACTTAGAGCAGAGATTCTTTGTAACAGCAATTTGCCAATAAGTTCAAGGCAGATTATACATTCAAAATACATATGCATGCACCATAGTATGCATTATTTAAATTGGCAGAGAAAAAAAATTGGCCTTGAACCTTCCTGTTCTATAGTATGGATATAAAGTATGGTTAAAAAAGAACCCAGACATGTCATTCTTTCTTCTGTAGTAAGCCTGGGGAAAGTAAACACTGCAAGGAGACTAATTATACATAATATGACAAAAATCACTTGTTGCTTTTTTGGGTAATCATAAACTCTCAGGGGACCAGCAGCAGAGGAGTTGGTGAAATTTCCTTAAAAATGCTAACCATATGCAACAATTTAGTCTGAGTCTGCCCACAAGTATTGTAGTAATTTTGAAACAAAAGATGAAAATTTTGAAGGCTGTGATATGTAACCTTTCCTCTTAAAATATTTCAGCTAAATTACTTAGTTTGGCATGCAGGATCCTAAAGATGCTAGCCACAATCTACCTTGTGTGCCATCACGTCAACTCCCTACGCTTCTGTATTTATTCATCCCTCCACCTCAGCAAATGCTCTATTTCTTTGGATATGTTATTGACCTGTATCTACTATCCTCTTAAACCTGGTAAACTCATTTTTTAATACCTTCTCCTGTTGAAGCTTACCTTTTAGAAGGCCTACTCCTTGGAAGCCTTCTCTGACTATCTGAGGCAGTGTTTGCCTTACTTGGTAACTGTGTGCATCTCTTTCTTATGTCATCAACCAACCACTCTGTGGGCTATTAATGTTATATTTTTTCTTTCTGAAGTGAGACAAAGGCTATGTTAGAGCAGGAACCTTGACATTCATCTTTATATGATCAATTTCCAGGCCCATACATGGGGGGTAATGGGGGTTAAATGTTCATTAACCAAATGAATAAATGAAGAAAATGGGATGAATGAGACACGTAATATAGTTCACTGTGGAAACTAAAAGGTGATGCTTTTCTCAAATATAAGTGGAACATAAAGGTTCTGAGAGATCTAAATGCATTATTGTTAAAACCTTTAGGGTTTTACATGTAAAAACGTTTACATTGTTCAAACTATCATCTGATAAATAATCAGTGTTACAAACATTTCTTATGATCTACATTCTAAAAGACTATATGATCAAGAAGATGAATATACTGGTTGCTCACAGGAAACTACTGGAAACACAGCTAAAACCATTGTAATTCAGGATATTTAATATTTAAAGTATGAACAGATTTGAACAACCCACTACAGTATTTAATTTCAAAATACTCTGAAGTAGGGTGAGAGATGAGCTTCATGGGTAATGGGTATTAAGGAGGGCACTTGTTGTGATGAGCCTGGCTGTTGTATGGAATGGATGAATCACTGAATTCTACACATGAAACCAATATTGCACTCATACTAACTAAATAAACTTGAGGTAAATAACAAAAATGTTCTTAAGTCAATTTGAGGAATACTATATATATTTATCTTCTATAATATACAAAATGTAAGTTTCCATATTAAATACAGGGAGAGGTCCTGCAGCTAAAAATCTCTTGTTGCAAATAGAAGTGTTCACATATTTTAAGGATTGAACTGCTCCCTCCTTTTCCTTTGATAAGCATATTTCACAAAATATATTTTGGAAGTTTCTGACCTAACAGAAGATAAAACCATAATAATTTATTAGGAAGGAAATGAGACTGAGAGAATCCATAATTTATTTGTGATCTTAAGCTGCCATTTTAAGAAACTAAACCTTGGGCAAAATAGACCTATTAATTCAGTATTCATCACAGCTTAACAAACACTTTCTGAGTAGCTGCTTTGTGCCAGATATATTCTAGCTGAAAGAAGATGAATAAGACAGACAGGTTGGAGAATATCACAATTGATAGGTTCCCAGGTGATGGTTCTCATATTTCCAGAAAAAGACAATGACAGTGTGTACATTGAGCATGATTCTCCTGCTACAATTAATTTCGCAAAAGCTCTCACTGCATTGAAAGTCTTCTAACTGCTATTCAGAAGTATAGACTTTGAAGAAGCCTAAAGAAAATAATTAGGAATACTGAGTTTTCGAAATGTGCCATGTATGTGTCTTTACAATTCTTACTATTTTAGTTTAAAACAATAAAATGGACACATATATTTTTTCTCTTCGAGATATGACTGCATAGTAAAAAATTGAAAATTCAACCTAATATTTCATTTTATTACTTTGAGTCTCATTTGGTCCTGTGTCATGAAAAATGATACACCTTTCAGCTACCTTTAACTAGGTATCCTATCATTAATCATAAACTGTCTAGGTATGCTGAAATTTGCATGTTTTTTTGGTGAATCAATATTTATATCCCAGTAGTAAGTGGAGGCACTTTTTGAGAGTTATCCTTTTTCTACCATCCTTTGCTCCAACTTTACCAGCTCCTGCACCAGATAGATAGGTGTACATGTGCTTGTGCTGATATAGCTGCTCTCTCCCTCTCTTCCTCTCTTCCTCTCTTCCTCTCTTCCTCTCTCCTTCTCTCCCTCCCTCCCTCCCTCCCTCTCTGTCTCTTTCTCACACACACACACACACACACACACACACTCACACAAAACACACACATGCAATACTCTTAAACCTCCATGTGTTCTCACGTGAACACCTTGCTAGATGTTAATTTTTCAGAATATTACTGGTCCTAATTATCTTCCTTAGGGACAAATAGTATTCTTAACCTCAAGCTCTGTTAGGATTCTGTTTAACTGTAGCTTTCACCTATTTTCTTTCCATTTTTCCTATAATTTGGAGACTCTGCTTCTCTTGGACAATCTCAACTTGGAACCATCTTGTCTCCCCCAGATTTTTGAGATATAGTAAAGTGCACATAACCATGCAATCATTTACTTATTCATTCAAAAATTGTCATCAAGGCAGTGTGCTGGCTCTTGTGGGAATGGTAATGAAAGGATTTTATAACACCCCTTATCTTGAAAGGAAGCTCTTAATGGGGATTTTTTTTTGGCCATTTTATGTAAACATTTTTTTGAATGACAGAACTGCTATTGTTATATACTTTTTGTAGCTTCCAGATAGTTATTTTGGTTCTGGCCCTTAGCTGTGCTGTGAATGATGGAAGTCACATTTTTAACTGAGGATATTGATTTGAAGGTACAGCATAGTTAGGATATACAGTGTTAATTCATCACATGTCTTATAACAGTGTAATATGTAAATAGTATTTTAGTAAATAAAAACAGGCTTTTATTATAATTGCCAAAATGTTTTTCCATTGGCAAGAGAAAAGGGATAATAGATACAAATAACTCTAATACAAGATAGAATATAAGATGAGTTCCCAAAAGAGATATGGATGAAGTCTGTTGAGGAATTCAGAGATATCAAAATTTACCTCTCCCTGGGAATCTAGGAAAAGTTTTTTGGAAGGGATTGGCATTGAATTTGCTCTGGGGTTTGGTTAGGATGGTTACTATAGACTAAGTAAGTAATGCAAATTTAAATAGGAAGACATACCATGGGACATGGATAGGTACAGCATATGGAGGGTATCAGTTAAGTATAGCATACAATGTGGAAACAAATGTGCCTACTATGTGTGATATGCAAGTACTTTGTATTGTATACATTTAGTCACATGTCTCTTCTTTCTCTACGAGGTAGATTTGCGTGGATGCCCTTTTTGTTTTTAAAATTAACAAATTCTGTTTATTTTTGAGAGGGAGCAGGGGCAGAGAGAGGGAGACACAGAATCTGAAGCAGGCTCTGCAGTGACACCGGCAAGTCCAATGTGGGGCTCGAACTCAGGAACCATGAGATCATGACCTGAGCTGAAGTCAATGTCTAAGCCTAACTGACTGAGCCACCTAGGTGCCCCTGCATGGATGCCTTTCTACCTGGCTGTCATATACAGTCAGTTGATTAGTTTTTGTTGATGTAGTAACCTCAATAATCCTTGAGTTATGCAGTCTTCACCAGTCTTGATAGGGTGTTGAATGTTCAAAAGAAAAATCCAAGAACCTATTAAATCATCAAATGCCATTGCATGTTTATGAAATCAGATGAAAGCCAGTTTCTGCATTAGAGCAAATCTACTTTTCTATACTTGGTTGAGGTTGTAAGAAATTACTCTGCTTCCTTAAGAAGGTTAAGCTGCCATCTAGTTAAATATGGACTTAAAATAATGCTGCCAAAGCAGCTGCCTCCTGGGATTGATGATGATGATGATGGATGATGATAGTTTTGAAATCAGTTTTGCAGGGGAAATTGCTATTTTTCTACTTTGGCTGATGTTGTAGTCTGGATTGGGGATTTCTTGTCATATTAGGTATCTTTTTGATTAAAAAGTAAATTGCTAAGGACTGTATTCTCTATGATAAAATGGCTCTAAAACTGAGCTATGGGGCAAATGATTTTAAGTTGTTCTATACATATTACTTGAGTGACAGTAGTTATTCTGAGCTCCACAGTGTCATCTCATGGTGAATTGTGTTTGGAGGAGCAAATAGCAATCCACTTCTAGACAGAGAAGTGGCAGGAAGTATGGTATTTAGAAGATATAATAGTGTCTCACTAAAGTCTTCCAAGAATGTTCACATATATTGATGCTCAGTATTCTGTTCATGCCCCTCAAGCTTATATATTGCTTCCCTCTGTTTGGGTTGCTTTTACCCCAGATATCTGCTTGGCTGTGTCCCTTATTGTCTCTCTGCTCAGAAGCTGAACATCTACATCACTTTTTACTTCCTGTGTTATGTGTTTATTTCCTTATTGTCTTTCTTCCCATTTAGGATGTACACTACATGAGAGCAGAGGTCGGTTCATTCAGTGCATAAACTGAGAGTCCATAAAAATTCCTGGCCCATAATAGGAATGCAATTAGTAATTATTGACTGATTAACTGAATGAATTAAACTTTATTTTATACATAGAGGACTAAAGTGTTGAAAATATTTTTAAAAGCTAATTAATTTGGCTCCAGAGCCAAAGTCAAGCTTTTTGGTTTATTAACTTAAATTGTTTTCATTTGTGTGTGCAGAAATGATACAAACAACGAACAGCCCTGAAATAAGAAACCGAACAGTCAGGGCTTGCTCTCAGGTGGACCATTTTTATATCTCATCACATAGTAGAGAAAAGGAATCAATTTTGTTTACACAAAAATCACTGGTTAACCTCTATTCCATACACCATTCCATTGTGTAAGCCTGAACACATACTGATCTGAAAAACCTATTTTCAGAAAGGAAAAGAAAACAAAACATAATACCCCCCACAATATTTTTTAAAGCCCAATAACATTTGTATCCACTGGGTAAACATGATCAATCAAAGCTTTACAAGCTTTATATGGGCTGCTTCCTTAACAAATGTGTTTTTTGCCTTGGCCATTCATCATATCTGGAAGTTTGGATGATGAGCTTGAGTACTCTCTTAGGTTAACATTGAAAATAGCCACTTGGTGGATTTGTAGAGGGAAAAGCCTGTTAAAGTGGCAAACATATTCTCCTGACAACATAAAATAGCATATTGTACCCTGTTTGTGTTGGCTTGATGTGGTGAAATTCAGCTAAACTTTAGGAGGAGGATTTGTTGTAATAGAGAAATCAGGTTATGAATATAAAGAGCTAACATGCACATGTTGAAGGTATTCCCTTGGACCCTCCAAGTGTGTAGGGAGTTTTCTAATGAGTCTGAAGGTACTAACTAGCTGCTGAAAGCAGAATCCTCTGCTGTGCTGAATAAACTACCTTAAAAAATTGTAGAGTGTCTTAAATAACCAAAATACAGGTTGCTGCTGTGACTATCACTACTTAGAAGGATTGATGAACTGTTTAGTGAGGGGGAAAGGAATGTGATGAAAAAGAAAAAGTTGAATCTTTGGAAGCAGGCATGTGGTATCATATCCAGAGAGCATTTTGTATAAGGGATCTGATACAGTCATGTGTGGTATCATGCTAAGACCTATGAAATGAGATAAGACCCCAATTATTGTCATCTCATGACTATAAATGCTTTGTTTCTCAGCTAAGTTAGTGTTTATGAAAGACAGCAGATAGGTGAAAATAGATTGTTTATCTTTTGTTGTAGAACTGGTAGGACTTAATCCATAGAATCTGGGGCATTCATAAGAGTAAGTTCAGATCTTATTGAGGTCAATAAGAACTTGAGTGTGAAGAGCAGCTGAAACTGCAATATGGGTCAAGAATTAAATGGAGGGAGAAGAGGGTTGTGGAATAACATGCAGATAAGGCACAATTACGTTCAAAAGAAATCAAATGGAAATTTGAGACCCTGAAAGTCCTAGAGGGGTCTTAATACACTGTGGTTTTAGTTTCCACTCATAATACCATGGTACCTCTTGCCATAGAAACTTTCTTTAAAAAGAACCCAGAAATATACTTAAAGCATATCCCCTATATAATAAATGCTTTTATAGAGCCCCACCTTTAGATATTTTATTCTTTTCAAGATCCCTGAAGAGGGATTGAATCATTTTCAGTTCCTGCTTTAGCTGGGATGTATAGCGGAGATGAATTTTAAAATAAGCCATCTCTTTGTATCTCCTAATCCCTTTCCAGAGTTGTGCACGTTGCCCTAAACTGTTGTTTTCTACATGGGTTTTGGGTCTCATAGACAAAAAGTGACTCACTTGAAAACATAAGATACCTAATAGCTGGCCCCTCTAATTTAACTTTGTAAAAGTATATTCATTTCTATGTGATCAATTAAAAATGAAAGTATTTAATTTCACGAGAGAATCTTAAATTTGAAAGGGCTTTAGACCAGAGACAAGAAGAGCCAGGGCTTCCATTTAAATGGCATAGCTGATTCACACACAGGTTTTAGGATCATGGCCTCAAGTAAGCCAGTAAGCAAGTTTCTTACCCCTATATTGCTTCACCATTTATATTATTAATAGCTTTTGTCTTATGAATTGGTTTTGAGGATTAAATGGAACAATAAATATAAAACTGAGCACAATACCTGACAAAGCCTTAGAACATATTCAGTACATGATAGTACACCTATATTGCATTTTTATTGCTGTGTAACGAATTACCATGTATGTAGAAATGTAAAGTAACTCCACACTATAATCCATTCTTTTCACTGTCACACCCTCATTAATAGGGTATTATATAGGGTGTGTATACCAAGGGGAAGGGGTTCTGTGGCCATCCCAGAATGCTGCTTCTTCAGAGAAGTTTTGTTGTTACCTGTCATTTATTCTTGCTCTTATCATTATTATATACTTCCATTATGTGTATATTTATATATTTCATTATTATATACTTATTGAGCTTATGGTAGTTGAGAGCTCTCAAGTGAAAAGTGATTGTATGATAATAGTGGAAAATAAAAGAAACTTTGGGAACCTTTGCTTATGAAGGAATTTACTTTGTATCTCTCTATTTGTTTTGCACTGCATAATAATATTTAAAACATACTAAATCTTATCTCCCTAAGAATATGTCTATTATAATATAATTCTTGAAATATTAACAAGTTGTGAATGAAGACAAAAGTAGATAGTGATCATGGAAACACAGAACATAATATTGAATGTTCAGTATAATACCTAGTAATTTAGCATAGAAACTTTCACTGATTTTGCTGTAGTTATAGTTAATTGAAGAATAGGAGAGATTACTTTAAAAGAATAATTAGTAAAGGCACCTGAATATTTCACACATAAATCTGAGCAAGAGAAGTTCTGCTTAAAATGCTAATGTGTTGTCACCTATTTACACAGTGTCATTATATGAATATTTTCAGAATTCCTAATAGGAATATCTTCTTATCATTGAAAAGAAGCTAGTGAAAAGCCAGTCCCTCTGACCGGTTATTAAAATGTATTTCCTGTGCTATAAGCTATCATTAATTTCTTGGTATGCCTTGAATATGCTACAGGCAATTTGTAATGGCATCAATTAACATTTGGGTAGTTGAGCATGGCCATCTAGGATATTAACTGCTCCAGGAATGCTAATAAAGTCTATTGATATTATATTCTCTAAGTATTTGTTAACAATAACAGCAAAGTTAAGGGGTATTAGATAAATGAAAGAGTATCTATTTAGATTCATTTTCCTCTGTTCTTCTGATTTGTGTTCCCATTTGGTTCCGAACACTCATTTTTGTGAAAGTTTAGAAATAGGGCTTTTAGGGCTATATCACTCATGGTCCCTTAGGATATAAGTTTTTGTATCATCAAAGTCATTGAGCAGACTTTGGTAATAAAATTGTAGGGTCATTACCATTTCTGAATTTGGGATTAGTGGATATCAAGGAAATAGTACTTCAACCCTAGTTATAAAATATTAGGTAGTCTCTTCAGTTTAGGGTGAGATGCTGGCAGAAAAGGTATTGTCCTATTTTTATTTTTATTTTTTTAATTTTTTTAAAATGTTTTATTTATTTCTAGGAGAGAGAGAGAGAGAGAAAGCGTGAACAGGGGAAGGTCAGAGAGAGAGGGAGTCACAGACTGAAACAGGCTCCAGGCTCTGAGCTGGCAGTCAGCACAGAGCCCGACGCGGGGCTCGAACCCACGAACCTCGAGATCATGACCCAAGCGAAAGTCGGACACTTAACCGACTAAGCCACCCAGGCGCCCCGGTATTGTCCTATTTTTAAAAGTTAGTAGTAATTTTTCTTAATTCACAATATATTATGTAGACAGATTCCGTATGTTTTCTGTACATCACATACCATGGATTACATTGAAAAATAAAGTTGGTGTAGTTTCATTGAAGTTGTGCCATGAAGCATAAATATTAAAAAGAAAAAGCTGTTTTCCAGTTTGATGAGTTGTCTAGCTGATACATTCTTTTTCATCCAGTGTTTTGTATGTAGTAAAAACAATGGTTCAGGAAGTGAGTATGTCAAAATCAGTCTCATTGATTTAAATTTATTTTATTTTGGCCTAACCCTATTCCAGTTAGCACTATATGTGTGGCTGTAACCTGTGATGATTCCTGTTCATATTCTACATTCATATATACAGGAATTGGAGTATTGCTTACATATAATAGGTGCTAGATACATATCAACTTAATGAATGAACAGATCGTAGATATTTACTTATTTTTTAATGTTTTGTTTATTTCAGAGAGAGAGAGAGACAGTGTGAGAAGGGGAGGGTCAGAGAGATAGGGAGATACAGAATCCAAAGCAGGCTCCAGGCTCTGAGCTGGCAGTCAGCACAGAGCCCGATGCGGGGCTCGAACCCACAAACCGTGAGATCATGACCTGAGCTGAAGCTAGACGCTTAACCAACTGAGCCACCCAGGCGCCCCAAACAGATCTTAGATATTTAAAGCCACTAGTCTCTCATGAAATGTTTGAGTTTATTTTTTTTTCTCTCAGTAAAAATATTCTGGGTAAAGATTTTGATCATAACTTAATATATAAGTTCTATTGAAAGTACAGTGGACTTCATTTCCAAATGAATCTTTAGCAAAACATTTAAGTCTTTAAGTCGTCTTTATTACAATTTTGTTTTTCTCTTGGGACCTTATTATTGCTTCATTAACTCATGGTATTTAGATATTTTTTAAACGTGTTTCTAAGTATTTTTAGAATTAATGTATCAAGAAAAATGAAAATTACTTTTTCCTTTTTTCTTTTCTTGCATTCTTATTAATTATATTTTCTATATGTAAACAAGAAAAAGGAAAAAAAGATTGGAAGACATTCATTGGAAATGAAATTATATTGCTTGAAATAATGGTCAAATTATAGACAATCACTAGTGTTATTCTCCTTATCTCTTTTTTTTAGCTTTTTAAAATGTTTTTATTATTGAGTCAGAAACAGAGCATGAGTGGGGGAGGAGCAGGGCGAGAGGGAGACAGAATCTGAAACAGGGTCCAGGCTCTGAGCCCTGAGCAAGAGCCTGATGTGGGGCTTGAACCTACAAACTGCGAGATCATGCCCTGAGCCAAGCAATTCGAATGCTTAAAGGACTGAGCCACCCTGGCGCCCCTCCTTATCTCTTAGAATAAAATATGCCCTTTTATTATGCATTAAACTGTGGATTTACTATAGCTGATAATTTAAAAGCCTATCCACTAGGAAACTTGTCTCAAATGCTTAGGTAATTTAAATGCTGAATCCTTTTTAAGTAGATACTGGCTTCATAATAGTATTTGATGATCCTGCTGGTTTGTCCTCCAAAGCACTCAATTCTTTTTGAAGTGAATACTGTTGTTGACTAAAGACATAAAAAGACAAGATTGTTTTGAAAATTATTTATTATTTCTTTATTTTCCAGGGTGTTTTATCTTCATTTAGTCTTTAACCTTTTATGTTAATTAAGCTTATTTTAAATTAATTTCTTGTCCTTTAGAGACCCTTACATTCACAAAAGAAAATCAGACAAAATATGCAAAGAACACCCCCCCACCCCCACTACCAGATTTAGTATTTGCATGTTTATTTTCAACAATTTAAATGGCCACTGGAAACAAGATCCAAAGAACATTCCTAGAGTCTAGTGTTACTGATTTGGCTTTCTTTTAATTGAACTTGATCAAGGTGACTAGATTATCCTAAATCTCCAGTATACATTGTAGTGTGTCACGGTTTTAAGAATTTTGAAGAATTTGGTCTTTGGTCACTGTACTACTCCCACTCCTGCTGCCTTATTATTCTGCCCATTGGAATGAACAGTAACTTTATTTCTGGTAAAAGTAGCCCTATTTCATTAAAATTTTTATATGGATTGATGCTATTTTATTTATGAGAAATGACATAAAAAATTAAAAGGGAATAATATATTTTACTAAACAAAACAAAGCAAAGCAACTATTCTGCTTTGTGATTCATTGCTAGAGAATTCTATTCACTAATTTTTCTTTAAATTATTTTCTTGAAACAGAATGCAACTTCCTACTACTAATCTTCTCTTTAATAGAATTAGTTTGATCATAATATGCCAAGATTTCTTACTAATTTAACATTTTCAATGATACCTGTGCGGTTGATAAAAGTCTTGTTACTTTCTGATATTCTAACTTGAGAAATTTCATTGAGTATCACCACAGATTGCCTTATTTTTTTCTAACATTTAGAAAGTTACTTCCTAGTAAATAAGATAGACATAGAGAGTTACAGGATGAAATTTATTATGGTAGAGTGAAATATTGCTTAAAAAATAATTGGAAAATGTTTTACTCTGGTTTTAATCACCTACTCCTGCTAGATGCACTTTATTTGTTCAAGTTTAGGAACCCATCACCCGTGCCATAATTAGCTTTGAACTTCCTGTATCACAAATCCTATTTGTAATAAGTCTATTCACATAGCCTGTTTCTCACATCATTTCTGAAACCTATTCTTTGTCTTTACAGATAACTTGAACTACTATCTTATGTCTAAGCCTGAGTTCTTGACCTTTTTATTTTTGGTTATTTATATTATTCATGTATTGATTTGCTCATCTCCACCATTGAAATGTGAGATTCATGACAGCAGAGACCTCATTCATTTCATCTATCGCTGTTTTCCATTCCTTAAAGCATAGCTTGGCATAATAGGGATTCTCAATATAATACAATACAATAAACAAATATATACACACATATATAAAATATGGATATTCACATATATGTCATGTACAATCATTAATATCATAGCAGGTATTGTATACTCTGACATGTTTTCTTTATTATTTCAATTAGTGCTTGCAACCTTACGAGGTACAAGTAGTATTATCCAAATAAGGATATAGAGACTTAGAGAGGCTAAATAATTCACCCCAAACTATATTGTACTATTAAGCTGATATTTCAGTGATGATTCTAAGTTTCAGACTTTTTAAAAAATTTAAACCCTGCTTTTAACTCCTTTTCTCCACATGTCTCCTTTCTCCCCAACAACTTTCTGGAATTCGGCTATATGTTTGCTTTTTGGACATCAGCCAAATTTATTTAGCCAATCTGAACCCAAATTCTGAGTTTACTAATCAAATATGATAACTGAAAAGAGAGAGGTCAGTGAAAGTTGTCTTTAAAGATAATGATAGCATGCATTTAGAAGGTGCCTTATCTTTTGTAAGTAATTTTCATATGAATTCTTACTTATAATTGTATTGCCAGCTGGACAAACTACTTTCACAGTTAAAAGTGTTAAATGCTGGGGCTCCTGGGTGGCTCAGTTGGTTAAGTGTCTCTTGATTTCAGCTCAGGTCATGATCTCATGGTTCGTAAGTTGGAGCCCCATGTTGGGCTCTGCACTGATGGCATGGATCCTGCTTGGGATTCTTTCTCTGCCCCTCTCCTGTTCGTGCTCTATCTCTCTCTATCAAAATAAATAAAATAAATTAAAAAAAATTTTAAATATTAAGTGCTGTAGCCAATGTCTGTAGGTGGTGGATGTTACAGTGTGTTTCTTGCAGGTAGTTCTCTTTTGTATAATTTACAGAGCATTTGAGCTTCACTTTCTTATCCAAAAATGGTGATAACCATTCTTTTACTTTCTATTAAAAAATGTAGCTATATGATTAAATCAAGATTTCTCTACTTCAGCCTATAGATGTTTTCAGCTAGGAAAGTCTTTGCTCTAAGAGGCTGACTTTGTAGGGTTAGCAACATCCCTGGCTTCTACCATGTACCATTCTCCTAGTTAAGAGAACCAAAAATGTCTTTAGACTTTGCCTATTTTTTGCTTCCCAGAGGAAGCAAAATTTAAAAGCCTACATTAAATTAAGATAATAAATGTTAAAATGTTTTATAAATTTCAAAACACTCTGCAAACTCACTGTCTTTTTAGGTTGAGCTTTAAGCAGTAAAAATGCACTGTGGTGGATTATGCAAGCACAAGGAAGAGAAAACAATGTATAGATATTAAGGACAAGAGCTGGCCACCTACTGTTACTGCCTTGTGAAAGCTCACTCATTTGGATTTCTGCTATAAATTTCTTGCTTTTGCCTTATTCTAAGTCAATATTTAATGTTGCCTTTTAATAGGACTTCCTGTTATAGATTTAAGTTTTCATTTCTTTATGAAATATTCTGCAGCATATTCACTACCATATGATGAATAATTAAAACTAAATTGCACTTGTCAAAATAAATGAACATAGCACATTTGGAGATAGAAAATCCCTAATTTTTCCCTCATGGTTTATTGTATATTATTCTTATTTGTGGTATTTGGTGCTATGTAGTGACTCAAAGTTATTACTCAGAGTTAGAGCATTTATGCTATATTGTTTTTTGTTGAATTGAGATAATAGAAAATGGCAATTAAATTTAAAGGCCTGAATTTTGGTTTGTCTATTACTTACAGAGTAAAAATTAAAAAACTAAGAGGCAGCCACATCTTAATGACAAACATGTTATGGTCATGCTGCTAATAACATGTGTTGATATTAATGAATGAGATTTTATTGAAATGACACATTTATACATTATTTATACTGTATGTAGGCTTTGATGATGGGGCTTTGAGAAAGCTGTCCAGAAGATGAGTGTGAGCATCTTTTCTGTCAAGAATTTTCTACTGTTTTATTTTAATGCAAGTTGCTACATTTACCATCTGGGATAGAAGCTTGAGGATCAACACCAACTATTCCAAACTGCAGACATTCGAAAATTACCTGGAATAGAGCAAATAGCATAAGACAGTCTTGCCTCATTGCTTTCCCCTTTCAGTGGCATATTGCTCAGATGTAGAAGCTAGTTGTTTAATTTTCAGACAGAACTGTGTACCTTGAGAATGGCTGGACATCTTCCATTTGTACTACTTTTTATTATTGTCAGAACTGATCCAGTAAATCTGCCTGAGTGTCTGTGTGTGGGATGCATGTTGAAAGTGATTTTATTTTTGCCCAATAAGTCCCAAACATGCTGTCGTCTTCATTTTATTCTCCCTCTCCCATCTTGGAGTGCCTTTTGCAACTTGCCTCACAAATCACATTGTCTCTACTTATTACCCAGGCCTTTCTCCAGCTGGTAAAATGCATTTTTCCCCCTCAGCAAGATTCAGTTTTCCCTATTCTTATTCCCTGTATGTTCCCCTTCACTTTTAATGTGAAAATTGCAAATATATTTCTAATCTTTTCTGTGCAACACTTTCAATTTATTGAAAACTTATGCTACATGAAGTTACGTAGAAAAGATATCCAAAATGCTTACATCCATTTTCCGCTCTGTATCCCCAACTGGACCAATTTTTCTGGATAATTTTCCCTTTCTTTCCAATTTCATCTGCATCATATAATTCTGGAAACTAAAAGCATTTTCCCCACATTCATTCTGTGCTGCAGATTTTTCTAACAAAAACTGCCAGAGACCATTTAGACTTCTGTGTAGTTTTATATAAGAGGATAAAAATCCTCATGCTGGAGTAAGGCAAGCAATCTGTTTAGGTACTGATTGAAAAGAAGAGTAGGCTTTATAAGCTTGAGCTCGTCTTACAACCTCTCTGTGCCATATACTTTTGTATGTAATAAGAATTTGTCATAGGACCTTTTCCTGCCCAGAGGATTTTTGAGGTTCCCAAATGTGAGGTAAACAAAGATGTAAAATATTTTTAAAGTTTCATGGTATTTTACTTGCAGATGTACTTATGTCCAGAAATTTGTCTGGTAACTATCCTATCAAGCACATTAGAACTTAAATAATATTTCTGTTTTCGTACTAAGTGCAGCTAGATTTTGATATAAGAAAAAGAAAATCTATAATAGCAGAGACTTAAATGAGTTAAAAATTGCTTTTTATCTTTCAAGTAAAAGTCAGGGTAGTTAATCCAACATTGCTTTGGTGTTGCAGGATGTTAAGAATCCAGGCTTTGTCATATATTATCCTGTCTGGATGTTCACAGGTGCAGCTTTGGTGTTATAGGCACGTTCAAAGCAGCAGAATGGACAGAAGAAGCAATTATTTTTCGTTAATGAAAGTAATTGCCATACAGCTTCTCTGGTTAATCCTGTGGACCAGGACTTAGTCACATTGCTACATGTGGTTGCAAAGAAGACTAGAAGCTATAGAGTCACTCTTGTGACCATGTTCCCAGCTAAACTTTCTATTTTAAAGAATTTAAAGATTCTTTAAGGAAAGAAATGCTTTAGGAAAGACAAGACTAGCAGTGTTTTCCTCATAAACATTAATTTTAATTTAAAAATATAATCTTTCTGATTACATGTGGGCAGAGACTAGTATAATACAGTAATTTGGTGTTGTCAGTCTTTGTGGCAACAAATATTCATTGAAAATGTACATGGACTATTTTCCTAAATGTGATCTGTGACTAAAAGTGAGGCTGATTTTTTTAAAATTAAAAGCTGTACCTAGATATTCCTTTTTCACTCATTAATTATTGAACATTTTATGTGTTAAATACTGTAGTCAGATTAGTATAGTTTTCCTTACACTGTCAACTGTAATACAACCATTTGTCAAGGTATGTTTTGGATTCCTCTTTGGAAATAACTCTCAGACTGATGTTTCAAGATACATAAAGGTAACATTCTCTTTATTACTAATTTTACTCTTTAAGCTTGCTTTTTTCATATTTTTCCCTGACAGCTTTCTGACCTCCTCAAAAAAAAATCCCATCTACCCCAATAGGATTAAGATTTGGTCCCCTTGGGGTTTTTTAAATAAAGGCTGTTAGCTGTGATTGAGGTTCTCATACTTCTGAGACATGGTGTCTTACTGTCCTGGGATCAAATTAATTAAGTGTTTCATTTAGTGAGCACTGTTGTTGAAAAATTTATAATGTGTTCTATGCAAACTGATTCATTGGTAAAAAACAGCATTGCTATTTTGAGTGTTCTAGAAATGACACAATATTGGAGGCTTCTCAGAAGGGTTGCTGAAGAGTTTTCACAAGGGGAAGGTAGGTCATTGGTAGTAACAACAGCTGTCATCACAGTCACATGGTTTGCTTGGTTTAAGGTTTTAAGGTATCAAAAGAATATGAGCCCTCTGGTGATGAGAAGGTGATGAAATTGCCAAAGTTATTTTTATGTTTCTTCAAATACAAGCACACAGTAGTGTGTGATCCACTTTGTTATTACTGAATTTTAAGAGGACCCCAATTAAGAATTAAATGCATTTATTGGCATGGATCTGTCTTGGCTCATTGAAACAAAGATGGTACCAGGGGAATTTCTCTTTCAGAAATGTAAAGAGCTACTGATGAGTGAACTTTGCCTGTGTCTAAAAGATAGCATTCACTTCCTTTCCTGCTTCCTGTGCCAGACATGACCGGTGGGGGTGAGGTGGAAATTTAGTGTGACAGACACTGAAAGAACCATGTCCTGAGATGAGACTGTCTTTCACTTAAGGAATGAGTAGGTTTTTTAAAAAAATTGATTATGTGTTTGTAAAGGAAGCATAAATGTCTTCTCTTCTCATAGGAAGAAGACTATTTCAAAGGGCCATTTTCTTTTCTAACAAAGAAATTCATACTGGAGACTAATCAGCAATTTCACAGCTGGTTTGTAAAATCCTGAAATGATGTATACAAATCAAAGCAGGAGAGATTCATTTGGAATGAAAGGGATATTTGAATTGCCTCCCAATTTCTAATAAGATATTGTTTCATGGTTCTACAATATTATAAACATGCCATGTGTGTTATACATGACAATTCTGTCTTATCTGTGACTCAGAAACTTTTTAAGCATGTGCAGTTTGAAAGCGTAGAATTATAGAAATTAGATAGAACTATAACATCTAATCTATATCTGTTCTGTACTTCCCCCACTTGTAACTGAACATGCTTATTCTCCTCTAAAACATTTCTTAAAATCTATGTGAAAATACACATTGTTTCCTAAGGTGCCAGGGCCAGTTCCAGAAGGTCCAGGGGTCCCTGAAGGATGGACGGTGTCGGCGAGGGAGAGAGTGAGAGAGCCCTGAGATTCTTTCTGGTCACCAGGCAGGCATCTCTGTCCTGTCGGTTTTGGTGTCTATTTATAGGTCAAATGTTAACATGGCATCAGGAAATGGAATTTTTACACTGGATAGTCCTCTGTGATAAGATGTTTTTGGAAAACGTACAGAAATGGGTTTTACAGAAGTATTCTTGCAGAACTGCCCCAATTATAGTGAGGTTGAGTAACTAAGAAAATAACAGGGTGTTCACATTTTAATAACATTAAGATTAAGTCATAGGTTTGTAGATACTCTTATCCATCCTCATCACAGCTGCCAGTGTAAGGGAAGGTGTTTGTGGAATGTAGGCCTTAGAGAAGGGACTGATATACATCACCAGTTAGCAAAGGTATATGTAGTAACTTATGTTCTGCTCTTATCTGTTCCTTCTCTCTAAGTTAGGCTCTTTGTCTCCGCGCAAGACTTGATTTTCCAGTTATATTCTTTATGGCACCAGAGAGCCAACCATACCTTTAAAGAGTTTAGCTCATTTCCAATACATAGAGTAGCCTCTTTGAGTGCATTTACCTTTGTGTCTAGTTTTATGATTTCTTGAATAGCTAGGGCATGAGAGACATTTTTGGTTAGCTGATTTACACGTTGAGCTGTATGAACATCTTGGACTAACACAACCGTAGAAACAGAATTGTACATGTAAAGGTCAATCTTTTATGAGTAAGGGTCATTAGCCTGTTCATAGCTCAAGGGAAAGTATGGAGGGAAACAGGACCTGCTGGAGCCATGATGTCTGTTCCCATAATCGAAAGAAGTTCCCACAATAAGTTCCTTCACAAGGTGCAATCATCATACCAGGGTCAGAATAAGGGGACAAGTTACTCCCAATATTGATCAACAAGGTACCTTGGGAGGTCAGTGCTCAAGCAGAAATAATTGAGTGGGGGTGGATATCAGTCGTCATCTGATTGGCAAGAGACTGTGCAAACTTGCTTTAACCTCACCAGGAGTTTTCTCAACTAGTGGGCTCAGAATGACTCCCAACACTAAGGTAATCTATTATATTGTTGGAAAGTAGTGGATTTTCTTAAGTACATTGAAAATAATAAAACCGGGGCACCTGGGTGGCTTAGTCGGTTAAGCATCCGACTTTCGCTTAGGTCATGATCTCGCGGTTCGTCGGTTCGAGCCCCGCGTCAGGCTCTGTGCTGACTGCCAGTTTAGTGCCTGGAGCCTGTTTCAGAGTCTGTGACTCCCTCTCTCTCTGACCCTCCCCTGCTCATGCTGTCTCTCTCTCTCCTAGAAATAAATAAAATATTAAAAAAAAAGAAAATAATAAAACCTTGTTTTGAAATGCCACCTCGAGTCTTATGGGACCAAGGCTTTCCATCTTATACTTAACAGTCCTTAGGTATTTCTGTACTGTGATCAAGTCCTTTGGAACCTGTTGACTCTTGGGTGAGGGTTATAGCCATGGAGGTGATGAGAAGTGATCATATTCTGAATAGATAGCAGCAGTAATTTGAAAGTACAGTGCACAGGAATTGAACATGGAATCAATGTGACCTGTGAGAAAGGGAGGAGTCAATGTTGTTGTTCTAACCACATTTCACTATGTGTTCAATGTATTGTATTGGCTACAAAGGACAATCAAATGTGCATTACAGTTGTTGTTCTATGCTGTAGATTAGGAATTTTTTATAAGCCTAAGAGGAAGTTTGCCAGACCTCTCTTCTGGTCACA
This sequence comes from Crocuta crocuta, assembly GCF_008692635.1. Lineage (NCBI taxonomy): Eukaryota > Metazoa > Chordata > Mammalia > Carnivora > Hyaenidae > Crocuta > Crocuta crocuta. Next base: position 898,094 of record NW_027531874.1, on the reverse strand, counting down.
CAGGGGCTTCCCTTTCTTGCCCCACCAAGCTTTAACTTGAGAGAGCAGTCTTATATGCTAATTAAGGTTCAAGATTAGAGATTTAGTATCAGTTTTATATTAAGTCTAGAAATATACTTTTGAATATGCAGTATTTACATGAATATGATTCCAGAGTACTTAAAATGAGGAAGTCTTTGATAAATTAGCAGGAGAAACATTTTTAGTCCAGTTACTGCCACTGCATTTTAACTTATCTCGAGAGCAGGAATTTGATTCCTCTATACAATACCTATTGTATAATAGGAACTTAGTACAAGCAGGCTGAACTGTTGTTAAACTACAGCCAGAGTGAAAAGTGAACTTGTTATATAAATTAGATTCTAGGTAATGTATATGTGTCTATATGTGTATATCTTCTGGAAGGAAAATAAAGAAATAGCCCAGAAAAAAATCTGAGTTCTTTATATTTTGCAACTTTCTTATCTATCTACTTTATTAGCTATGTTCAGGCAAATAATGTATGCCTAAAGTTAAAATGTATAGGTTACACGATATTGGAGTCGCGGGTATATTTCAACCTTAAATTCTAATTTCGAGGATAAGAAACAATTGCTTGTCTCCAGATGCTACATGCAGAGAGGAAAATAGGTGGTTAAATATCTTGTGATAAACAGGTTTCTCTACCTATCCACAAAGTAGTAGGGAAGTATTAGTGCCAATGTTACAGATTAACTAGGCCTCCGTCTAAATGTGGATGCATTAGTTGCCCTGCTTATAATAATGCCAGGCTGCCTTGGGAAATAAACCCAGGCTGAATTCTGAATGTGGATGTGTCCCTCAAACTAGCAAGGTTTTCAAAGGTGTGCCCTTCAAACAAGAACAGAAAAAACTGCACATTGAAAGAATTAGCACTCAGAGGCCTTTGTTTAATCAATGGTTAGTATGGTGGTGATTGCACAAATTCACTACATTAAATTTAATCAGGAATGTTTCTGGCATGTGGGTGGCAAGCCTACTGATTAATTCATTTATATTCTGGAAATAAGATATGTTCTCCTGGATGAATTTCCACAGTTTGGCGATTCCACAGTATGCATTTCAGCATCTCTAAATGGCTTCTTTGTTCACAGTCTCAGAGGCGAAGTCATGCTGGATGCTGTGTGCTGATTAGCTCACTACACCAATAATGACAAACAGGAAATGGCATCATTGTAGTGCATCTCTGGGAACAACATCAAAGGAACAGTTTAGATGGCATTAAACACTTCAGGATTTTGATATCACTCATTTGAATTGCCTTAAGAAACCAATTAGGAGAGGTAGGAGAGATCATGATAGAATGACACTTTGGAAGGATTAAACCTTTTTCAGTGGGGTTCTGAAATTAGTTAAATATGTCTGTGATACAGATTATATTAAAACTATAAGTCTTTGAGTAGAAAAGGAAGTAGATGGATTAGAGAGTTAACATCCTTATTTAAGAAAAGAGTGAAAAAACAGAGAAGTTAACTAACAGTGTTTTTTTAGGTGAAAAGGTAAATTATAGTAGCACTTTGAACTCAGGACTTCTATTTTGCTTACTTATCTTCTTCATAGCCAGTATAAAGTGTGTGTGTGTGTGTGTGTGTGTGTGTGTGTGTTGCGGGAGGTTGTTCGTAGACATTTGGGTACAGAAAGAAAGAAAGGATGTGTGCGCTATAATACATGGGATCACACTATGTGAATAGTCATTTGCCTATCTCCGTAAGAATGAGGCTGGAGTACTTGTTATGCCCTAAGGGTTTCCTACTTCCTCANATGGGATCACACTATGTGAATAGTCATTTGCCTATCTCCGTAAGAATGGGGCTGGAGTACTTGTTATGCCCTAAGGGTTTCCTACTTTCCTCATTTTATTTTTTTTATTTTTTANCCCATTCCGTTGGTTGCCTATTAATTTTCTGGGTTGTTTCCTTGGCTCCTACTTTCCTCATTTTAAAAGACATTTCACAGATGGCTCTGGGCAGGATTGCTAGAAAGGACTCTTCATGTGCACTGTGTCTATGCTCTAGACAGTGAGCAGGCGGGGAAAGAACATGGCTCATTGTAATCATTTTCTGGCATTAACCATATGATTTGGTTGAGGTAGACTGAAGTAGACTGTGCCAGAAAATGAATCTTGGGAAAACTCAGTGTAATTCCATTCCTTTGGACCATCCTGAGAGGGAGTAGACCATTTTCCTCTTCTAACTCATTTCTCTTAGTCCAGTGGCCTCTTGAAGTGCAATTGTTTGGTCTGCAAACCAGCAGTCATTACCATATGTGGGGTACTAGCAGCTCATAGGTTTGTAGGCTATATCTGTTCTCTCAAAAGAATTCTCTCTGAGGTTGGACATCAGTTTTTCTTTTCAGAAATCTGAGTGTTAATTAGGTCACTTCTTAATGAACTTAGGGATCTGTCTGCTTTTTGGTGTTAAAGTGTAGCAAAAAGAATGCAGATGATAGAAAAAAAAATGGCCATTTGGTTCTTGAATGTGTCTCCTATTTTGTGGCGATTCCTATAATTCTAATGACAGTTACATGGTTTCTGTAGCCACAGTGCTGAGTTCTCTTTCTGTCTGTGCAGTTCCTCCTTGTGCCATTTTACTCTACTTACATGATCTCTCTTTGCTTCCATTTCTTCGTTTGTTAAACAGGGATAGTAATAGCACCTGTATCATACCTCAAATACATAAAATAGAAAACTGAGAAATAGATATGTATGTCAATGTTTCATTCACCATAAAAGTGGTATTAAAAATTAGTAGAGGGCGGTGCCTGGGTGGCTCATTTGGTTAAGTGTCTGACTCTAGATTTCAGCTCAGGTCATAATCTCACAGTGAGTTTGAGCCCTGCATCTACACTGAGCATGGAGCCTGCTTGGGATTCTCTTTCTCTCTCTCTTTCTGTGCCCCTCCCCCATTCATGCTCATGCATTCTCTTCCCCCCCCTTTCAAAATAAATAAATCGACTTAAAACTAAGCTTAGTAGAGAAATTATTATTTAATAGTGAAGGCAAACCATTTTGGAATATAAAACTGAGATAATCTAACTCACATTTGGTGCAAAATAACTTCTACTGAGTCTAAAGTGTTCATGGAGAAAAAGTGCTAGAGTTAAAACTAAAAAATAATGTAATCTGTATCACAGGTTTACTAAGAAAATGCAATGAACAAAAATTTGTAATGTGCTATGCAATTATAAACCATTATTATTTTAATAAGAAAATCATTGCTTGGATTATTTGTTAAGGAAAAAAATAGTATGATTCCAGGTAGATAGCCAGTTTAGAATTTTTCTTCCTAGATTATTCTGCTTATATCAGTACCTCTGAGCATGGTCATCAGATTCTCTGCAGCAAAATCACATGGTGACATCTCGCCTCCATCAAATGGCTTATTTGAGTCTATGTACCATGAGGCAACAATACTTAACTTGAGAACCTGGCTTTATATCACTGTCAAAGGTTTATTCTTCAGTGAACAACTTTTTGTAATTTAGAATTGTGTCCTGAAGTTACTTACTATGTTAGAAGCTTAAATAATAGTTTAATATATTATACACTGAATGCCAAAAATGTTACTAAAAATCATATTTTTGAAGAACATTTGAAAATATAGGATCATGTCACAGGATGCTAAATAGGAAAAAATGGAGGTTACCAGGTTGCAAAACAGTATTTCACTATGGTTCTAAATTTTTAATCATCAAATAATTTTATAATCATGAAAAATGTTATTAAAATATTATACTCTATGATAAATTTTAATTAGTACTTTCTGGATTTGGCCTAGTTTTATTAGTATAAAAGTCATAAAGTTGTAGGTATTTCAAGCAAAACAAAAAAGTGTAAAAGATTGGTAAAGTCTTAATGATGTTACCTCCTCAAAATGACCTCTACTGAGCTTCTAAAAAGTACTTGACTTGCAGATATTTGTTTATGAACTTCTGTATGCACCACTTCTTTCATTTTATGTAAATGGAGTTTGTATTATCTACTTTTTTCCATTCTACAATGTCATGTCCACCTTTCCATTGCCAAAATATACTCATGTTTGTTATTATCCTAACAGTCCAGTGTACTGAATAGATGTATGACAGTCTCTTACTGAGATATGCACACACACACACACACACACACACACACACAATTTGGCTTCTTTGCATTTTATACCTAGTACACTAAAACTATAGTAAAAAATGTGAGTACTAATTTGTAGTATCAAAAAGATGTATAAGAAGTCTTTTAAAAAAGTTTTTTATAACAGTTTTAATCTACTCTTCTTAAAGTACTATGAATATTTTTTATTTATTTTTATTTTTTTTTATTTTATTTCTAGGAGAGAGAGAGAGAGAGAGAGAGAGACAGCGTGAGCAGGGGAGGGTCAGAGAGAGAGGGAGTCACAGACTGAAACAGGCTCCAGGCTCTGAGCTGGCAGTCAGCACAGAGCCCGACGCGGGGCTCGAACCCACAAACCGCGAGATCATGACCCAAGCGAAAGTCGGACGCTTAACCGACTAAGCCACCCAGGCGCCCCTGAATATTTTTTAAAAATGTATTTGAGCCCCTCAACTAGACAATCAGATCTATAATTACTTGTGGTATAACTATAATCACTCATTTATTGATTTACTGGAAATATTTTAAGAGTCTTAGAAACACTTAGGGAGCTTTTTAAAACAACAACAGCACTTTCCTAGGTAGGTGATTCCGGTGATTCTGGCATCCTTCCCATGAAGGTGAGGTGATGACTGAATTTGAGGCTTTGCATTTGTAACATTATCTGGTCCAATCAAAGGAAACTGTTGGGATTACAGTCCCACCTCCTATAGAGGAGGGAGTTGCCTGGGACTGGTACAACCCTATCAGAGTACCTTGTTGTGTCTCCTCAGAGACACCCTGTGTGTGCCTAACACCAGATATCTCTACATATTGAGACAGAAACAGGAATTATTCATTTTTATTTTTTAATTTATCCATTTTCAGAGCACATGCCTGGAGGGAGAGAGGGAGAAAGGGGGTTGGGGGGAGAGAGAGAACGCAGGAGCATGCAGGCCGAGGAGGGACAGAGAGGGAGGGGGAGAGAGAGAACCACAAGCAGGCTCTGCAGGGTCAGCATGGAGCCCCATGCTGGGCTTGAATTCATGAACTGTGAGATCATGACCTGAGAGAGTCCTGACATCAAGAGTCAGGTGCTTAACTGACTGAGCCTTATTTTTTAATTAAAAAAATATTTTTAAATGTTTTATTTTTTAAGTAGTCTCTACACCCAATGTGGTGTTTGAAGCCACAATCCAGAGATTAAGAGTTGCATGCTCCACCTACTGAGCCAGCCAGGTGCCCCAGGAAGTACTTTTTAATATACCAATATAGCATGTGAAGTACTCTCTTAGATTGGCTAAACTAGAATGACAAATAAAAAGTTAAATTAGCCTGGAAGCTGCCTTAGTGATCCAATTTTTCTGCTATATCCAATGTTGGAAGTCAAATACTGACCAGATTGTGAGATCGTATCCAGAAGTTGAAATTGTATGAAAGATATTTTAAAATAAATATGGTAATGGTAGTAAACCATAATCTGTTAAAACATGTATGTTTTTCTCAATGACCATTTAAAAAGTATTTTTCTATTGTGCTTTTCTTTTTCATTTTATAATTGATCTTAAATGTAGCATTCTGAAGACAGTATTTCCTTAAGTGCTGTTTTATATATTTGTGTTAATGTTTATGTGTGTATGTAAATATCCAGAGGGAGATGACAAAAGATCTGACTCAGCTTGCTTTGCAGTGTGAACGACTGATAGATGTACCAATAGGGTGTATCCTTGAAGCTGGTTTTCTTGCACTGGTTGATGTCTTACATGAAGATGTTTAACTTTACCTCTTGGTCTCATTAGTGATAATTGCCATGACTGATGAATGAGTTGAATTGGGGACGATGGTATGTAGATGGAAACAGGGTTTCCTTGGTTGGAAGTCCACTACCCACATCTTCAAGATTGTCAGGTCTAGAAAATTCTGTTTGTCCTAGAAATTTGGCTGAGCCTGCCAGATAAAGGAAAATCTTTGACACACTTATGTGAAGATCAGCCTTTTGGTTTACTGTTTTCTTAATAATAACATATGTTATATGTTATCCAGATTAATTTCCTCCATGTAAAATCAGGATAATAATAATTGCCTTGGTGTGAGTTTTTTTCAGTCTAGCTATCCAAGATGTATGAACTTTCTCTCCTTGCCTCCATTTAATGGAGATTTTCATTGTTTTCCAGTTCTACATAAACATAGAAATAAAAATCCCCTGGAAAAAATTCTTTTTTTTTGGAAAAAATCCTTTTGGATCTTTGGAAGGTGATTTGCTTTTCCATTCCTTCTCCAACCTTCAGAGGCCCATGCCATACATTTAAAAATCAAGGAATTGTCTTAGAAATTATTTGTTCGTAAAGTCTATAATTGTTTCAGGATCTGTGTTTGCTTAATATTCTTCTCAGAAAACTTAGAGAGATACTATTTTATTTTAATTACAAGCAATTTATTTTCAGAATATTTCTATTCTCTCCCTCATCAGTATATGCTACCAATCAATAAATGACCTCATTTCTTCTCTATTAAATCTCTCTCGATGATAATCTCAGCATATTAGAAGGTCAATTTTTTGGGCCTTAGAAAAGAAAGTAGGAGAGGGAGAGGGAAGCCAGATCTGAGGAGAAAGAATTCTATCCTTGAAACTAAGTTTACTGTCAATCGTTGTGGTGAAATTATTAAGTGTTACCAGTATCAACCCCTGACCCTGTATATGGCTCACTAATTCCTTTGGTTATAACATAGGAATTCAGGGATGGGGATTATACCTTATCAGAGTCTTGGTGATTCGTTTTGAAAATATGTCACAAGACACAGGGTGCTAGGTTAGAGTTCGGACAGTGTAGATGAATTAGTGCAAATCGAAAAACTGAATTGGAAAAACAACTCAAAGTGCATGTATTTCATAAGAATTCCATGGAGGGATTAACAGATTTTCCTTAGGGAAACTAAATTAAGAATTTAAGGGTTACACCTAAAAATTTTGCATCTGCATCATTCATGTTGCTTGTTAATTGGAGTCACTAAATGTTTAGTGTTGTGAAGTGGTTAACTATGAATACATCTACTGATTACGTTCATATCAACTGAACTGTGCAGTTGTAACACTGGAGTATTTTCTTCATGTAGAATGTGGAAAAATCACTGTTTCAATCATATCTCATGAATTCTATGGACAAAACCAAATATTACTTGGAGAGTGTGCCATGTATATGCTAATTGCATATGTCCATTAGATACTGTTTTAAATCTCATCAGTTTCTTTTGTCTTTAGTCTCAAACAATGCTATTTACTAAAACTTAGGCTAATGCAAGTTTCCCAGATAAATGTCCTAAATGTTCCTTTCTCTGACTATTCTGTTTATTCCCTTTTCTCAGGGATCATTATTTCTTTTGAACTCTTAGGAATTAATAGTTATATGCAGTGGATTGCGCATCTACTTCATATGTTTATTCTTCTGATTAAAATTTGATCTGAAAGATTTGAAATCTCAGAGGAGTATAAAATCAACAATATTCCTAATAACTGAAATCAATAGTTGTAAAAATAGTATTATGTGTACATACAAACTGTGCTTATATTTTCAACTTATAAGAGTATATAGGTTGAGTTCATACCATAAATTTGTATAATTTTTCAACATTTAATGCTGGTTTTGAATTTCTCTATGCCTGATTATCTTAAAAATTTTTAAATAATGGACCATTGAAATGATAAATATTTAGAAAATAGGACTTTCCTATTTCTTTGTGATCTCCATAGCATGGTGAAGGCAAATAAAAGTTCTCCGTAAATTTCTTTGTGTGAATCAAATTCAGTTGCCTTCTGAAGTCATTTGTTCTTTTAAAAAGTCATTTGTTCTTTTAAAAAGTCATTGGTTCTTTTAAAGTCTTTTTGGTCTAGCCTGGGTGGCTCAGTTTGTTAAGCGTCCAACTGCAGCTCAGTTCATAATCTCACAATTTGTGAGTTCAAGCCCCATGTTGGACTCTCTACTCTCAGAACAGAGCCTGCATTGGTTTCTCTGTCCCCTTCTGTCTCTGTCCCTGCCCTGCCTGTTCTCTCTCTCTCTCTCTCAATACATACATAATTAAACAAACTTAAAAAAATAAAATCTTTTTGGTCCATAATTATGGTAACACAGTATAGTTTAATACAGTTGCCTTTAAAGAAGCCATGTACCTCAGGTAACCCAAGGTGGAAATCTACCACTTAAAAAAAATAAAAGATGATTATACAAATAAATAGGCAACAGAAGTGAAAAATTTTGGTAGGTTTGGTAAAAACAAACCAAAAAAGCAAGAGAGGAGGAGGGAGCTATGTGCTTTAGAACCTACTCTTTCACAGGGGATTTTGAAGGACTATGAAGGTTCATAAAATCACAGTATGTAGGTCACTTGAGAATACACAATACATCATTTAATTGTTTTTCTATACCTGTTAGAGAAATGCAAGTATAAACATTCTTGGCAGACTACTAACAAGGTTAATAATAAGCAGAATGCCTGTTTGGTTGATTTTTAAAATATGAAGAGAGTAGAGTGGGTTTTAAAGTTAAAGCACATGTAAGCTGTTGCTTAGTTCAAAAAACTTCCTTTGGAGTCCAACAAAAGTTCCCACTCAACAGCATATTAAAAAATAAAGAATGGAATGTGCTTTTGGCACACTCTTTCTGCCATAACATATTTTTATTTTTTTTCCGACTCCCCCTTTTGCCAGTGTTCATAGTTGGGTATTACTCTATACCTTTCAGGGACTTTGTGTTGAATATCCCCATGTAGAACGCACATGTGTATAATTATTCATCTTCCCTTGCAGTCTCCTTTGCTGGTAGAATTCTCATTCAAGGTAGCATTATATTCTTTTGCTTTTCTCCTCCTCCTGGTTTGTCCTTTTCTCACTTGGGGATTATTGATTATTCTCCACTGTAGGTAGGATGCACCTACATGGCTCATTTATGCTTACTTCCTTCTTGTTTGGAGACTCAGCAAGTTCAGCACAATGCTATTTATTGAATTTATCTGTCAATTTCTCCTTCCTTGCATGGCTGACTAATTCAGTGGAATCAGCACAATAGTAGAATGCACAGGATAATGACTTAAATTTCTTGAACAGAATATTATAAATCAAAAAGAAACTAGATTTGAAGGCCAATCACTTGAGAAGGTGGCAACTTTTACAGTTTGTACAGGACTTTTTAGATGCATATAAAAGACACATTTTGGTTATTTGATGGGGTACCTCTCAATTTTTCATTAATTGTCTAAAAAGATACACAGAAAGACATAAGTTGGCAGCAAGTTTGTAAAATAAAAATGGGTATAGCTTATATCTAATGTAGAAGTTACCCTTTAAATATAAACAAAAAGATAACTTATAAAGAAAGAAAAATAAAAATGGTCTGTCTTTGTCACATCACTAAATAGTAAAAAAAAAAATTGTAAAAAAAATGAAATAGAGCACATTTCATTAATGGCTTACTCTTGAAATTGGTTTAAGAAATGCTTCCATAGTCTACATATTTTAGTGAATCTCAACATAGTAGGTGACCATTGATAAAGTAGGAAAATAGACTGACCAATATTAAATCAATCTGTTATATGCTGAAAGAAATTAGCAACCCTATTAGAAATAGTCAACCCTTCCTGAACAAGTACTAATATCCACTGGTTTCTGTACCAGGGTCTGCTCCTATCTGTCTAAATAAACAAAGAAACTACATTCTTAGAAGACAACATGCTTGAGATAAATGATAAAGAGAGAGGCATGCATGCTTAGCTGTAGAAAGATAAGTACTGTGCAGTCTGTATATATGTGAAAGTTTCCATAACTTCAAAGAAGAACTTTAAAATATACAGCATAAAACAAAGGCGATTAAATAGAATGGTTTTGAATTCCAAGATCATCTGGTACTATTTAACTCATGAAAACATTTTCTAACTTCTTTGTGCCTTAGATTCCTGATTCATAAAGTGGGGATAAAACATTTCATAATATTATTGTGAGAATTACATAAGAACTAAGTCTAATATTTGGTACATTTAGTAAATATTGGATAGAGTTACCACTGCTATTGTTTGTCTTTAGTTTAGGCTTTAAAGGTAATGAATCCCTGCTAGCTGTGAAGATTGAGCTAATAAACCTGGCCCATCAAGTTAAAATTCAAGTTCAAACCTAACAATTGAAGTTGCTGACCTCAAGTGATTAACTCCTATGCCTGACCTAAGTAAATCTCTCCATGTTTAAATATAAACAAATATACATGATCAAAAAACTAACTGAAATGAGGGGCACCTGGGTGACTCAGTCGGTTGAGTGTCTGACTTTGGCTCAGTTCATGATCTCACAGTTTTTGGGTTCGAGCCCCATATTGGGCTCTGTGCTGACAGCTAGCTCAGAGCCTGGATCCTGCTTCGGATTCTGCATCTCCCTCTCTCTCTGACCCTCCCCTGCTCATGCTATCTCTCTCTCTCTCTCTCTCTCACAAGTAAATAAAAACATTAAAAAATAATTTAAAAAAAACTAACTGAAATGAACAAATACATCCAAATGAAATTATTGGTTCAGGCAAGGGTCAACAATATTTTAATGAATTGGTTTATGGGGAGCTGGATAGTTTTATCATGGCAAGGTACAGCTACACACATTTTTTTTTAATCAAAGGGAAAAACAGAAATTGTGTAGTGAAGGAATCAGACTGTTTTCATTGTAATCCAGTAGTAAGTCAGATATTACATGCCCCTGACATGATGTAAAATATAATATATAAACTCCATGATGTACTGAAAGCAAAAAAGTTTTACTAACATCAGATCATCACAGGATACAGGGAAGAGAAAAACATTAGCACAGATATAACCAAATTACAAATGTGATACATTCTCCATGTGAGCAGGCCAGATCCCTTCAAGTTTGTGTCTGCAAAAGGGACTGCACTGTGTTAAAAGGGACCAAAGGAACATAACAAGATCTGATACTTTGTCCTGAATTAGATACTTACTTTGTCAAGCCAAATTAAAAGAGCGTTTATGTAAATAGAGCCTGCTTTTGTAAGCCATTGTATTCATTATAAGAAAATAAGCAGGAGTTTTGTTAAAATATTTGTAGACACAATTGTGATAGATATTTTTATGACCTACAAAGTTTCTCTTCCTATCTTCATATCTTCTTATCACCAGGGATAATAGTCAACTAACCAATAGGCATTTATAAGCATAGTTATGAATCTAGTGCTCTTGACTAATGGAATATTTGAACAATTGCTTCTTATTCTCCAAAAGGTTATTATTATGGAAGCAAAAGAAAGAAAGTGAGTCATCTTCCTCTTCTGCTTCCTTTCATATCTCTACCTGTTGGACCCACATTGTAAAATCTTAATTTGCCATCAGGGACATAACTGGAGGGTAATTTTCCTCGTCCCAGGTCCCATGGCTAGTGGCGTTTGGAATTTAAATGCAGGCAGTCTAATTCCAGAAATCATGCTTTTAGCCAGACTCAAGAATCTTTAGCTATTGACTTCCTTTGAATATATGGCTATAACCCTTGAGAACAGGGTAACACACCAAAATAAAAAACAAGAAAACAGACTTTACTATTTGTCATAGAAAAACTCAACCTCTTTTACCTACTTTCTTTGTCAGCTTCTAAGAACTTCTGTATGAAGTTTGTTACTTAGAGCCCTGTGCTTGCAAAATTGCTCTAAAAGCCTCAACACCAGTTAATTTGAGTTCCTGACAGATGTAGGAAATATTATGAGACTGACACATCGTTTTTGTTCAGATCACCTGAGAAGGCACGGCACACTGGCATCAACCTCCAGCAGTGTCTGGGGATTGACAGAAGCAACCTTTCAGACAGGGCACCTACTTGCTCGGTTAGTGAAAAGTTGAGATTTGGATGGCGTTTTCCACACTCTTGACAGTTCATGACATCCTGATGGGATAAAACAGGAAGACTGCATACTAAAAGTTTGTGACCTAACAAGCAAAGTTAGAGAAGTCATTCTTGGTCACTAAGAAATTTTATAGCTTCGTTTTTAAAACTTGTCTGATAATTTCTAGTTTTTGTGATTATTGGGTACACCTCTACCATATTTTGATGCTTTCTAGTCCAGTAACATGCAAAGCCAGTGTTGAGCTCAAGATCCAAAGTCAGGCAGCAGTGTGATCTTAACCAAATTATTTACCTTCTTTGAGCCTCAGTCTACTAATAAATGAAGCAGGGATGATGATAGTACATACCATATCCTGCCATTGAGAGAATAAATAAATGCCCAGCACTATGATGTCTAGTACATACTTACCCAACCACAGTGCTTGTCATTCCCCAGGACCCATTTATTTTAAGCCTAAAACATCGTCAAGAACATAGCAGTGTAATGCATTGAAAGTACTTGTAATTTCTTCTTTTCTGTGTACATTGTGACCTCCTATCTCTCCTGGCCCTGTGCTAGCTGTGTCTGAATGAATACAGAAACCTTTGAGCCCTCTGAAGCCCTCTGTTATACTTGACAATGCCATTTTCTATCAACTGATAGATTTTTATTTTTCCTAATTCTTGATGAGCTTAAATAGTTTTATTTCACATATTTACTTTGAGAAAGGTTTAGCTAACAGCTTTCTTTACTGTTAGCTGTTTTGCTTTTTCCTCTTACCTTTTTCATATGTTTAGTGTTACTTTGTGAGTTGCTTCACTTGTTAAGCCACATTACTTCTCTGTCTAGCATCATCTTGCTCTATGGAGATAAAGGTTGATTAGCCTTGAGCATTATACTAGTTTGGTATTCTTTTTGTTGTTGTGTTGTTGACCAGTTTGGTATTCTTGACTAACTTATTTTTGGCTAACAACTCTGACTTAAGAACAATGATTTGCATGTGTTTTAAATTTTAATAAGTCATCAGCTTCACACTCCCCACATTTCCCCTGATAACCACTCCTTTATTTTTACATAAATTTGTGCTCCATTTGTTATAACCATCCTTTGAGATTTTTTTATTTTCCCATACATTACAGTATATTAGTATGTTGAAGATAACTATTTATACCTTACTGTCTGGCAGATCATGTATATAAATTTTTATTTCACAATTTATTTTCTGGAAAATGCCTCTTTTACAGTTATCAGATGATTGGCATGAATTTTATGAGGCCAATTAAATATAGCAACCATTAATGAAATTACTGAAAAGGTGTCAATGTTGACAAATATTTAATTCATTTCATTTAATTGCTCATTGGTTGTAATTCCATTTGTGTTTAAGGTATTTCCCTAAAAACAAGGAAATACAAAATGACTCCTTAAGCACACAGTATGTATGTTTTAATGTTCTTTAGCAATGAGAGTAAATGTATACATGCGATCCCTGTCGGCCAGCCTGTGTTATAACCTGTGCTCCTGTGTATTCTGTTGTTCACTATTCTCTGGCCTCTTTCTGGTGCTTTTTCTTTTCTCTTCTGATTTGGTGAGTAGTTTGAACAAACACGTGCACATGACATGATGAAATGAAGTAAGGCTATCACAGTGCTATTAAAATGCAGGCTTTAATAACATCCTGAGTTCCTTTCAAGATGTTCTATCCAAGAGAATTTGAAACATTTTTATAGGAAAGTCTGTACACAAGTGTTCACAGATGCACTATCTATAATAGCCAGAAAGTTCAAATAACCCAAATGTCCATCAGCCAACAGATGGATAAACAAAATGTGACATATTTATGAATGGAAAGTTATTTACCTCCCCCCCCCCAAAAAAGCAGCAAAATACTCATACATGTCACAACATGGATGAACCTTGAAAATATGCTAAGTGAAAGAAGTCAGAAATGAAGGCCATATGTTGTATGTCCTTATTTATATGAGATTTCCAGGGCGCCTGGGTGGCTCAGTCAGTTAAGCATCCAACTTCAGGTCAGGTCATGATCTCATGGTTCGTGGGTTCGAGCCCTGTGTTGGGCTCTGTGCTGACAGCTCCGAGCCTGGAGCCTGCTTCAGATTCTGTGTCTCCCTCTCTCTCTCTGACTCTCCCCTGCTCACGCTGTCTCTCTCTCTTTCTCTCTCTCTCTCTCTCTCTCTCAGAAGTAAATAAAACATTTAAAAATTTTATTCACATGAAATTTCCAGAATAGGGAAAATCTCTAGAAACAGTAGATTCATGGTTTCCAGGGGCTGTAACCGGGGGAATGGAGGATGACTGCTTAATGAATATGAATTTCTTTTGGAAGTGATTAAAATTTTCTGGAATTAGATAGTGGTGATGGTTACTGAGTATATAAGATTACTGAATTGTACAGTTCAAAATGCCTAATTGGTAAATTTTACATTGTATGAATTTTATCTGCATAAAAAATGGAAAAGATGTTAAGGTAATTGGAAGATACAAAAATAAGCCAATAGAATTAGTGGAAATGTTTTGACATTAGGAAGTGAATAAATCTAGATTTTAGAACAACAGATAAACATGCATGTGTCGTTACAAAATAGTAATACTAAATGCAGTATGGTTTTGGATAAGAAACACTGACTACAGACCTTTATAATGCTAACTCTGTGTCCCAATTTGCACAGACTTTCTCCGCCTAAAAAAACAAAACAAAACAAAAAACCCCACAATAATTAGCCATTGCTGGAGTAGAAGAATGAAGTAGTGAATTCACAAATCTGTCACTGAAACAGATTCAGAGTGTAATAAATGCTCTGTTATGAGGAATGGACAGAAGAGATGATAATCGATCCTGCATAGCTGAATTGGATGTAAAGAGGGATTTCATTGGAGAGGTTCTGTGTCAGCTT